>NW_027467579.1:55000-57500 GCF_046742065.1 Oratosquilla oratoria
AGACATGCACAAATACATACAGACGCATAGACACACACAAACACGCACACATATACACACACAAGCACATACATAATCACACAAACACAGACACACATAATTACACACATCCACACACACACAAACACGCACACATACACACATAATCACATACATAATCACACAGACACGCACACACACAAACACACACACACACACACACACACACACACACACACACACACACACACAGACACGCACACACACACACACAGACACGCACACACACACACACACAAAATAAAAAAAATATCGATAACACTACCGGGTTTGAGAATATGAGGTCAACTTTGTTCAAGATTATCACCAGAACTTCCTGACACGTGAGCAACATTACTCTTGTGCTTCACAAACGAACACGTCCACACAACTGACCAATCCACCTCCACCACCCTTCGCCCTCCCACCCACTCCAGGCCCTAGGTGCGCCAACCCCATCTCGTCCATCACTATGCCTAACCCCAACTCCACACACTCACAAAATGTTTTCATCTTTCTCCCATCATTTTCATATTTCCTGCGCATCCCCATGCTCCTTCCTGATGCTATCCCCACTCTCCCCACCCCTCCACCATTATTCGAGAGTCAATCCTTCAACACTTCCTCGTTCTTTCAACTTCCTCAATTGATCTATTGAGACCTGTGTCTGAGTGATTTTTCCTCAGGGTTTCAGCATCCCCAACATCTTTCAAACCCCCTTCGTTCTCCAAAGATTGGTATAGGGATGAATAGAATAGCTGGGTGGCAGCCATTATGAAAAAAGTACCACCCGTTATTAAAAAGATAGTAGTGTCTTTGCCTCAGTAAGTGCCATGGAAATTAATAAAATTTCTTATCAACAGTTAGGACAAAGAGGATAAGTACCTTCCAGTAATGGAGATTCATTTCACTTCATCAAAACGGATATGGCAATGGGTCTCGATCCTTGGAGATCCTCTTCAGAAGGGCGTCCTCTATCCTCATGGGTGAGTAAAATAATTAGTAAAAAACAAAACAAAAAAAAACACGAGCCTTAGGAACTTGATTTTTTTTTTTTTTTTTTTTTTTTAATCCGAATCACCCTTAATTCTAACGAATATGCCACAGCCGTAGAACTTGTGGCCGGTGTGATAAAACATATTTCTTGTATGAATGTCATGTATACACCAACATAAACATACGGGTTCCTATATATTATGGCAATTTCTTTAGAATTGGGGCAATGTGAACTGTCATAGCTCGCCTACTCTCCTCTCTAGAACACTGATGATTTTGAATGAAATGGAAATCACCACAGTGAGTTCTATATTATCTTTCAAGTATGCAAAAGCTCTATGGAATAATATGTCACAAACTGACTTCACCAACTCATCTCATTGACAAAGACCACCATTTGGAAAAACAAAAGAAGATCGTCCACAGGATCTTCAGCTGCACCAGAAATGATCAACCGCATGGTCCGAGGCTTCGGCAAAGCCCTCTGGGCGGCTTTGGAATGGTGTCGGGAAGCTTTGCAAAGCTTGGATTGCTTTGAATTCAAAACCTCGAGGGAAATGCCGTTGAATTTTGAAGAGTCTGTTTCCATCGGCAACCCACAAGAGGCTAAGGGAGATTACAAAGGAAATCAGGAAGTCACAGAGAGACAGAGCCTTTCAGAGAAAGTGGAAATTTTGGAAGAAGAAAAGCAAATACTTTTCGAGGAAATGAAGACTGCCAGTACACGAAAGGATTCAGACTCTGTCAAAGATAATACAGAAGGCCTTCCAGACAATATATATGAACCAGCAATTCCAGAAGAAGTTATTCCTTCTGAAGACTGCAAAGAAAAGGATGTCTTGAGTTTATCTCTCCTGGTTAAGAATAATGATATTAAACAGGCGGACACAATTCCTGAAGCTTGCCAGGGTCAACAGAAAGATCCAGAAACCAGAGATAACAATGTGTCTTCGCTTTCTTCACCTTTAACTGACACTGATTTGATCAAAAGTCAATCAACACAAACTTCTCAGTCAGAGGCAGATAGCAAAAACCTCACACACAAAGAGAAACGAACTCAAAAATACAAAATATACCTGGCACAAGTTGAGCAAGAAGAGTTCGGCAATGAGCTGTCCAACTCTGCCCTCCAAAGAAAGGCAAAAAGGAAAATGGCTAAATCAAGAAAAACTCAAGAAAGCAGAAACTTTCGTGAAGAGCCAATCCAAAAAGCCGACCAAAGGAGGAGCAACCAAGGCAATCTCAGACACAAAAACAATTACAAACAAAGGCCTTCCCAAGGCAACAGGTGTAATGAGTACCACAGAAGCCATAACACCAGGCAAAGAGAGGCACCTAAAGCGAGACAAAGAGGATACGAAATGTCCTCAGTGACAAGAGACAATATTAGACCAAAAACAAATTATTATGATTATCCACACTTTTACGTTCAAGACCCTTACGAAGAAACCTACACCAACCATTATTATTATTATCCATGTGCATA
>NW_027467579.1:67500-77500 GCF_046742065.1 Oratosquilla oratoria
AAGACAAGCGTGGTGCGTAACATTATTACTTCCTCCTTTACCTCCGTACCTCACGACAGCCACTACAACAGACGGCGTTGACAGTTTCATTATTTTCCGGAAACAGTTTATGCTGTTTCTGTAATTCATGTTGAGGTACAGGGAAGGAGGAATACCGCCATCAAGATTAAGAAGTTGACTGCATGCGGCCGGCATGGTCACCAGAGCCACAGTGATCCATAAGAAGTATCAACGTATGAACCATGAGGGTAGTATGAAAGTGTAATTTGAATTAATATATATATAATTTGTGTAGAGAATGTTGAGGATGAATCAAGAAAGTGTAGTAATAGGAGATTATGTAATCATTTTCAAAGTGATGTATGAGATTCCTTGGTGTATTTGATATTGATATGTAAATTGGTGGTGAATACTATAATGTTTAAGTGCTTTGATCACGAGAAGAACACAAGGTAGTCTTTGAACATAGTTTTCTAGTTTATTCTACTACATATTATCTATAATAAGGTGTACAGATTGTTGGGATCCAGTATAGACATCATGTTAGTTAACATTGTTACACAAAGTGATGAATAACAGGTAATTATGAGTGAACTTGGAATTTAAATGAGGTATAGTTTCTAGTTGCATTTATTTGTATTTAGTGTGAGTGAGCCTTGAATATTCTATATTGAACAAAATGGATAAAGCTACAGTGTATCAACTAAAATCATATCTAAAGGCAAAGAATCAAACTTGTTCTGGCAATAAGGCAGAACTTATGAATAGGATACAGGAGTTTATTACAGCTGAGGAATTAGAAACAGACGAAGTCATTCTGGAGTTATTAGCTTTCAATAGAACACATGTAGAAGAAGGAACAGATGGTACAGTGAAACCAATAGATAGTGTGTCTCAAGTAGGGGATAGTGACATAGATAATCAATTAGGTAAGGTGATAGCTAAGAGGGCGAGCTTAAATATCAAATTACAGAAGTTGAAAAGGAAACAAGAGTTGGAAATGGAAATGCATAGATTAAAATTAGAACAGGATAGGCTTGAGTTGGAAACAGAATTAGAATCGGCTATAGCAGAATTTGATAGTTTGAGTAAATTTGACAATAACGTATATAGTAATGTAGAGAATGATCCTCGTGACTGCAGAAGTACACATCAGAATAATAGTGATAGTCAACAGACAAATAGAGACATGGTTACGACTTTAATGACAAAGAACATGATGCCTGTCCATGTGATTCATAAATTCAATGGTCAGTTAGATAAATATTTTGAATTTATTAGAGATTTCGATATGTTGATTGATAGCAAGCATGTGTCAGATAGTGAAAAGTTACAATATCTAAAACAATATACTGAAGGTAAAGCACACAACATAGTTAGAATGTGTTTGAATTTAGATACAAACGAGGGTTATCAAAGAGCTAGAAGTGAATTAAACAAAAGATACGGTAATAAAGAAAGGATAGCTTTAATGCACATAGATAAGGTTCTAGCTTGGCCTGAAATTAAAGAAGAGAATGTTGAGGCATTAGACGACTTCATCGTTGAATTGAATTCATGTATAAGTGCTATATCGGGTATTAATTATGGAATTTCAGAATTACAAAATCTTAGGACGTTGCGTCAGTTGGTTGAGAAATTACCTAGACACTTACAGGATAGATGGAGGAGACTAGTCGACGAGGTAGCTGAGAGTGGGAAGCTAGTGGACATTAAAGACTTAGTCAGATTTCTAGAGAAAGAAGTAAGAATATTGAGTAACCCAACATTTGGGAGAAGTAGTAAGGGAGGATTTAGAGATAAGAAAGTAGAAGCGAACACATGGAGTTCAAATAGAAAGACGAATTATAAGAAAGGTATAGAACCTTATGATGGAAGAGTCCATGTCAATGTGACACAGAAAGCAAGAGTTTCTTGTTGGTTATGTCAGGAAGAACATGTTATTGATGTATGTCCAGAATTAAGATGGTTAAGTTATGAAGAGAAGTTGAATAGAGCTTACAATTTAGAACTTTGCTTTAAGTGTTTAAGGAAAGGACATAAAGCGTTTCAATGTAGAGTAATTCGTACTTGTGAACAATGCGGTGGTTCACATCTTACAATCATGCATAGGATGAATAAGAATTTCAAGGTTGAAGGAAGTAAAGAAGTAACGGCAAATCCAGCGGTCACTAATGAGGTTGATGATTCTAGAATTCAAGTATTATCCAGTCAATTGAAAGATTCAGTAGGAGACACTACTGCTATCCCAGTTCAAGTAGAGTTAAATGGTAAAGTTGTTACTACCAGATGTTACCTTGACAATGGTAGCTCAGTCACATTTTGCACTAAGAATTTATTGCAGAAGCTTGGAATGACAGACATGAATTATCAGTCAACTACACTACAAGTAAGTACAATTGTAGGTACAAGAGGAATGTCTTGTCTAAATGTTGAAGGGATGTCAGTAGCCGATATAGAAGGAAATAACCAAATTAGATTACCACCTGTATTTGCAGTGAATAAACTTCCTCTCAATCACAGTCATAATATCAGAAAGAATGATGTAGAAAGGTGGAAACATTTGATGAAGTTAGAATTTGATCACAGCCAAGGAGAGATAGAAATCATGATAGGTATTAATGTCCCAGAGGCGTCTGAACCTTGGGAAGTTGTACATGTAGAGAAACCAGGAGATCCGTATGCTGTGAGAACACGTTTAGGGTGGATATTGTGTGGAAGAATAATAGACAATAATCATGAAATTCCTGTGAATAAGATAAAGGTTGATGGTAATTATTTAGAAAGGAAATTGATTGAATCTTATAATAGAAAGTTTGTAGATTCATCACTGAATTCAGTAGAACCTAGTATAGAGGATAGAAGATGGTTACAATTTGTCGAGTCTGGGTGTAGGCAAATGAATAATGGAAAGTATGAGATTCCTTTACCAATGACAGAGAAACCTAGGATAGTTCCTAACAGTGAACCTATGGCAGTCAAAAGACTTCAACAATTGAAGCGTAAGTTTAAGGATCATGAATATCATCAGCAGTATAAGCAATTTATGACTAATTTACTAGAGAAAGGATACGCTGAAGAAGTACCTAAGTATGAAGTGAGCAATCAACAAGCTTGGTATGTTCCACATTTTGGAGTGCAACATCCTACAAAAAGGGATAAAGTACGTGTAGTATTTGATTGTGCAGCACGTGTAAATGACTTATCGTTAAATTATTTGTTGAGACAAGGACCTGACATCAACAATCTTTTGTTAGGTGTCCTTTTGAGATTTAGATTAGGACTATATGCATGTACTGCGGATATAGAAACTATGTATTATCAAGTTAAAGTGCCTAAAGATGATAGAGATTACTTGCGTTTCTTATGGTGGAAGGATGGACACATAGGAAGTGATATAGTTAAACTGAGGATGACTTCTCATCCATTTGGTGCTAGTTGCTCCCCTAGTATTGCAAATTATGCTTTAAAACGAGTTGTGCAAGATCACGGGAGTCAGTTTCATAAATCAGTAAGTGAAATAGTTCTTAATAACTTCTATGTTGATGATATGTTGGTGTCATCCGATGACATTAATGAGTTGATTGACAATTGTAATAATGTGATAGATCTTTGTAGTAAAGGTGGATTTAATTTGACAAAGTTCAATAGTAATTCCCGTGAAGTTTTGAAGAATATACTCAAAGATAAGTGTAGTGATGATATTGAGAAGTTCATTGAGGATGAAGAAGTGGTACAAAAGACATTAGGATTGAATTGGTCTCTTGGCAAGGATGAGATGAGCATATCAATCAACATTGATGAAATACCTAGAACAAAAAGAGAATTGCTAGCAGTAATTGGTAAAATTTACGACCCACTGGGCATGGTAGCACCAGTTGTTCTTGAAGGAAGGGTATTATTACAAGAATTATTCAGAAACGGCATTGGATGGGATTGTACTTTGAGTGAAAGAGATCAAGGATTAATAAATGTTTGGATGTTAAGAGTAAATAAGCTCAAGTTATATAGTATTGATCGTTGTACTAAGAAAGGTATAACGTCAAAGGTAGTGGCAATTGAGTGTCACATATTTTGTGACTCTAGTGAAATAGCATATGGTTCAGTGGTATATTTAAGATACAAACATATTGATGGTACGATCCAGTGTAGCTTCATGTTGGGAAAAGCTAAAGTAGCACCTTTAAAATCAATTACAATTCCAAGACTTGAATTGGTGGCAGCCACGCTAGCCATTAAATTGAAGTGTGTGATAGTGAGAGAACTACCTTTAAAGTTAACTCAAATTTATATTTGGACAGATTCAACTACAGTATTAAAATATTTGCATAATGATCACTTAAGATTTAAAACCTTTGTAGCTAATCGAGTGTCTCAGATTCGAGAGAACTCTGAGGATGTATGTTGGATGTATGTCTCCAGCAGGGATAATCCTGCTGACGATGTCACTAGAATGAGACAGACCAGTAGATGGTCTGAAGGACCTGCTTTCTTGTCCCAAAATGAAGAGATCTGGCCAGTTCAACAGCAGATAAATAAGGAAGATTTTTCGAATCTTGAAATTAAGAGGGTTATGAAAGTTGAAGTTAAACCAATACAAGGTCACACAGTTGATGTAATGTCACGACTAGTTTGTCACTATTCTTCATGGTTCAAGTTGCTAAGAGCATGTAGTTATCTTATATTATTTGTCAGACATTTGCAAAGAAAAGGCGTGTCAATTATCGAACTCAATGTTCAATTAATGGAAGTTGCTGAAGAAAGAGTAATCAAATTTGTACAAAACTGCTATTTTGCTAAGGAGATTGTTTGTTTATCCAAAAATGATCCTATTAATCTTTCCAGTTCTATAAGGAAACTTAAACCTATGTTACTGAATGGTATACTCAGGGTAGGAGGCAGATTAATTAACCTAGAATTGCCCTTGGATATGAAACATCCAGTTATTCTTCCCCATGAACATCATGTGACCAGTTTAATCATTCAACATTATCATATGAAAGTAGGACACATGGGAAGGCAAGCAGTATTAAATCAATTGAGACAGAAATACTGGGTTATTAAGGGTAATTCAGCTGTAAGAAAAGTATTATCTAAATGTGTTAGCTGTAGACGCTTCAAGAGTTCAACGATCACTCAGGAGATGGCAGCCTTGCCAGTAGATAGAGCAAATGTAAATCAGAAACCATTTTTTGTAACTGGAGTAGATTGCTTTGGGCCATTTTTTGTGAAGAGAGCACGATCTCGAGTCAAGAGATATGGAATATTATTTACTTGTCTATCCATTAGAGCCATACATCTAGAGATTTTACATGATTTGACGGCAGAAAGCATGATAAATGCATTTACCAGGTTTATGTCCAGAAGGGGTACAGTTAGTAAATTGATTAGTGACCACGGCACAAATTTTATTGGAGCAAATAAGGTATTGAAGGACAATCTTATCATGCGTCATATTGGTAATGAATTGACAAAGAGAGGTGTGGACTGGGTATTCACTCCTCCTGGAGGTTCTCATTTTGGTGGTGTTTTTGAAAGAATGATAGGATTAGTCAGACGAGTGTTAGAAGTTGTGATAGGTTCACAAACCTTGTCTGATGATAGTTTGAGTACATTTTTTTGTGAAGTTGAGAGTATAATCAACAGTCGACCTCTGACTGTGGTATCAAATGATGTGAACGATTTGTGTCCCATCACTCCTAATTCTTTACTTAATTTGGATAATTATGTAGTGACACTCAATGGTGGAGAAATGATCTGTGAGAGCAGAAGGAAGTGGAAACAGATACAGCATTTAGCCAAAGAGTTTTGGCGCAGATGGCAAAAGGAGTATTTGCCTTGTTTGCAAGAACGTCAGAAATGGTTGAAAGTTAATAGAAATCTCAAAGAAGGAGATATTGTCTTAATGGTAGAAAATAACACACCACGCAGTCATTGGTTATTGGCAAGAGTTGTGAAAGTGATAAAAAGCACAGATGGACTGATTAGACAAGTAGAAATAATACGTGGTAAGAAACTTTATAAGCGACCTATTTCTAAATTAATACTATTATTAGAAGGTGACTCAGTGTAAAAATGACCTCCCGTCATTGATGTTGTGATCTTGGATGATCACAAAGGGGAGGGTGTGAGTGCCGATTGCACTATGTATAAGAATATTTGATGTATGATGTTCTACAGATAAAGTATAATATGTATCGAGGTTAATTACTAATCATGGCTGGTGCTAGATCTGTGTTAAGCACCAATTGTATGATATTCAAGTGTACTGACAATGGTATGTACTAAAATTAATTACGAATCATGGTTTACGATATTTGATGTATGTATAGTACAGAGTACTATGTCTGGGTGGATATGAGAAAATATCTATGACATGTAAAGGAGGCTAGAGTCTAATGGCAATCATAATCACGTGTGTACGCAGGCAGTTACTATGTATGTACAATATATGTAAATTGTCTTTGTCGAAGTTGATGTATTGTAGTGAATAATTAACTGTTATAAAATGAAATAGAATTAAAGAAGTCATATGAAAGGGAGAATGTTGAGTAGAACGTGACTTATATATATTTAATGTGGATCCTTTCAATTTGGTATTCCTCCGCTAAAAAGTAGTGCCCCATCCTCTTCGTGAGGAACGTACAAGTATTGTTCTTTCTGTGTCTAGTTGTCAAAGTGACAACACCTTCGGGGGTGTGACCAGGAAGCATAATTGGTAAGCATTAGCAGAGTGAATTATTATCTGCGTTATTTGACTTATGAAATATTTGGTAATATAACCACAAGTTAGTGTGGACATTATGTTAATTCGTGACATCCGTCATTTGATAGAAGCGGAACGGATCACGGAGGTATAGAGTGATAAATACTGAAGGGGCGGAAGAAGAAAGAAAATAATGGTATGAACCATACAGTTTGGCATGCATAATTATTGAATTATAGAGGTTTGTCATGGTTTCATATAGTGCTATTTTGATAGCTTGATTATGAATGTAAATTACAATGTTGAATTGATTTACAGAAACCACACCAATAAAGAAGACAAGCGTGGTGCGTAACATTATTACTTCCTCCTTTACCTCCGTACCTCACGACAGCCACTACAACAGACGGCGTTGACAATATATATATGCGAATAAATCACAAAAACACGCAATTCACAAAATGTGTAATAAAACCACTTGGAAAATAAAATGAAAGGTGACCGAACGTTTTCGTCTATTTAAGATATTTTCACCTTTGAAAATGTCTTAAATAGACGAAAACGTTCGGTCACCTTTCATTTTATTTTTCAAGTGGTTTTATTACACGTGCACGCGCCCGCGCTCGCGTGTGTGTGTGTGTGTGTGTGCGTGCGCGCACATGTGTGTGGGTGTGTGTGTGTGTGTGTGTGTGTGTGTGTGTGTGTATAAATACGTTTGTGCATTAGTGTTTGTCTTTATGAGTGTATGCGTTTGTCTGTAGGTATTTGTGTGTGTGTATGTGTTTGCGTATATGTGCATGTATATGTGTGTCCGTGTGTGTGTGTATGTGTGTACGTGTGGCTGTTTTTGTGTGTGTGCGTGTTTTGTGTGCGACTTTGCGTTCTTCTGTGTGTGCGTGTGCATACGGATGTGTGTGGGATTCAACATGATTTCACCATGGTCTTGGATCACGTGTTGGACTTGTGATCGAAAACTATTTCCCTCCTGGAAGAGATCTCAGAGCTCTTATATGTCCGATCTATGGGTAATTCTGTGACCTTACGGGAGTTGGAGCAACGACTCGCGGCGCAGCGATACTGAACTTATTTCAGCACTGGGCCGGATTCGAGCACATAGTGGCGGCCACGATCGCTACCACTGAGCCGTCAATTCGTGTGTGTGTGTGTGTGTGTGTGTGTGTGTGTGTGTGTGTGTGTGTGTGTGTGTGTGTGTGTGTCTGTGTGCGTGTGTGTGTGTGTGTGTGTGTGTGTGTATGTGTGTGTGTGTGTGTCTTTGTGTGTGTGTTATTTGTAACCAATATCCACTTGACCATTAAAGGTGATTTTTACCTACCATGTCTTAAGCTATTGATCGAAAACCCACAGCCCCCTTAACCCTGATAATCCTTTAGTGTAAGGCAACGAATTAGGCCAACTCCAGGTTAAAAACACCTTCACTATGACCTAGATTAGCCCAATTTGTGTCATCATGAAATTTAATTTCATTGTCATCGAGTAGGCCTACTCATATTTTATTTTCAACTGAAATTAGATGCAACAAGAGTTAGAAAAACAGCTAAACACATGCACACACACGCGCACACACACACACACACACTCACACACACACACACACACACATACACAGATACACACACACATACACACACACACACACACACGAACTCACGCATAGACACACACACGCACACACAGACACGCACAAATACATACAAACGCATACACACACACAAACACACATAAACACAGACACACAAACAGGCACGCATAAACATAAGTACACACATAATCACACACACATGCACACACATAATTACACACATACACAAACACTCAAACACGCACACATACATACACACAAGCACATACATAATCACACACACGCGCACATATATAATTACACACACACACACACACACACATTCACACACAAACACATACATAATCACACACACGCGCACATATATTACACACACACACACACACACATTCACACACAAACACACACACACACACACACACACACACACACACACACACACACACACACACACACACACACACACACACACACACAATAAACAAAATATCGATAACACTACCGGATTTGGGAATAGGAGCTCAACTTTGTTCAGGATCATCGTCAGAGCTTCCTGACACGTGAGTAACATTGCTTTTGTGCTTCACAAACGAACACGTCCACAAGCTGTGGGGTTGCCCACATTTACAAACACAACACTCCCGCTGATCCACATTATCCTTCCACACAACTGACCAACCCACATCCACCTCACTTCACTCCCCCCCCCCCCTTTCTGGCCCTCGATACGCCAACCCCCTCACGTCCATCACTATGCCTAGGTAAGTACCTTCCTGTACTGGAGAGTCATTTCACTTCATCAAAACGGATCTGGTGGTGGGTCTCGAGCCTTGTAGATCCTCTTGAGATGGGCGTCGTCTTTCCTCTCAGGTGCGTCAAATAATTAATTAGTCCCGTAAACAAACTAAATCATATCAAGTTTACCTATGATTGCGAATAAAACTTTTCCTCTATACCGCGAACCTTAAGAAGTTGAAAGTTTTTTTTTTCATTCGAATCATCCCCAACTTTAACGAATACGCCACAGCCGTACAACTTGTGCCCGGGGTGATAAAAGGTATTTCTTGTATGAATGTCATGTATACACCAACATAAACACACGTGTTCCTATATATTGTGCCAATTTCTTTAAAATTGGGACCTGTCATAGCTCGCCTTCTCTCCCCCCTCCAGAACACTGATAATTTTGAATGAAATGGAATCCTTAGCCTTCTCCAAATCACCACAGTAAGTTCTATATTATCTTTAAAGTATGCACAAGCTCTATGGAATGATATGTCACAAACTGACTTCACCAATTCATCTCATTGACAAAGACCACCATTTGGAAAAACAAAAGAAGATCGTCCACTGGATCTTCAGCTGCACCACAAATGATCAGCCGCATAGTCCGAGGCTTCGGCAAAGCCCTGTGGGCCGTTTTGGAATGTTGTCGGGAACCTTTGCAAGACTTGAACTACTCTGGAGTCCAAACCTCGAGAGAAATGCCGTTGAATTTTGAAGAGTCTGTTTCCATCGGCAACCCACAAGAGGCTAAGGGAGATTACAAAGGAAATCAGGAAGTCAAAGAGAGACAGAGCCTTCCAGAGAAAGTGGAAAATTTGGAAGAAGAAAAGCACAACCTTCTCGAGGAATTGAAGACTGCCAGAACACGAAAGGATTCAGACCCTGTCAAAGATAATACAGAAGGCCTT
>NW_027467579.1:82500-85000 GCF_046742065.1 Oratosquilla oratoria
ACACAATTATTATCATCATTATTATTATCAATTATTATTATTATCATCATTATTATTATCATCATTATTATTATTGTTGTTGATGTTGTTGTTGTTTTTATTATTATTACCATTGTTGCAATTGTATCATTATTACAATTGTTAGTATGATAGGACCAGCTATCTAATTATATCCCAATTTTTTTTTTCTCCTAAAGGGAGGTAGCCAAATCAAAAGACACGTACCTACTCTTACCCATTGAATCCCCATCTACCACCCTTTCCTCTCTCATCTTAGCTCCTCGTGGATGAAGGCCATCCCTATATCCCGCCCACTGCCCTGGATCATAAGCAATGTAGCAATACACAATATATCCACAGCAATGCCGCTTCACTTAATGGGCGACTCCCACCCCTTCCGCTCTCCTTTCTCTTATGCAGAAAAAGAAAAAACGGAGAGAAATTCCTTCGGGCTGTATCAAAATATCATTTACACATAACCACTCCCTGATCTCCTCCCCCACATTCCCCGGGCCTTGCCTTCCTTGTATCATAGTATCATGTATACACAGACATTCTCCACTCATCCTATCTCCTGCCTTCTCCCGTCCTCGATCAACAGACATTCCCCTCTTGCTCAACGCTTCTTTCACCCCATCTATCCATGTCATCCTCGGTCATCCCCTCAAGTTCACTCCCTCCACCTCTGCCTTTCACACCTCTTTTACTAATTTTTCTTCACTTATCCTTTCCATGAGTCCAAACCATCCCAATACTCTTTCATCACCCCTGTCTACAATCTCCTTCCCTCCCCGCTCTCCTTCTCAATTCTTCATTTTTCATTCTATCCAACCTGGTGACCCCTACCATACTTCTCAGACATTTCATCTCAAACATATATAAATATTCCTTCTCTGTCTCTCTTAAATTCTAAGTTTCTGTACCATATGATGCCGTTGGCACAATCAACCGTTCATATAATCTCCTCTTTGCATCAATTCCCAGATGCCTATTTCTCATGACACTTTTTAATCCTCTAAGAATTTGACTTGCTTCTCTCAATCTACAATTTACCTCTACCTCTACTCCTCCCTTTCCTACCACATGTGACTCCAATTTCCTAAAGCTATCCACTTCCTCCAGTCTTTCTTCTATAAGATTTATTTCCAACTCGCTGACATCCTGTACCCTTGTACATCTCGTCACCTTACTTTTAACTACATTTACCTTCGACCTCTTATCGCATACCTTCCCAAACTCTGTCACTAACTCCCTTAATCCCCCTCTGACCCTGCCAGCAAACAACAGTTGGTTCATCTCCCACTTTCCTCCATTCTCTTTAACCATTTCCAGTCCCCTGCCCATTACCCTTACTTTTACCTCCCGCATCACCCTACCTATGTACATATGGGTTAAGGATCATATTTTTACTACATTCTTATAAATTTTACATATGTAAAATATTATATTCGATTATCTGAATTGTAATTTGAAATGAATAGTTACAATTGTCCGCCCTCTTTACTGTAAAACCAAATCTAACATAGATAATAGCCCATCTGTTTTTCCTCGTCAGGTATTCATTAATCATAATCATAACTAAAACCTCTCACCCTATACACTTGTCACCATACGCGAGGTATTGTAAGCCTCGTGTAAACTTCCATAAATCCGCTGTCGACAAAAGGATTATCTTGTCTTCTCATCCCTCCCCGTTCGCTTTTCTCTGTCGTCAAATGCCTTTCCCTTTGCGTTATTTGGTCTCTGTGGTTCTTAGCAAGTGTCTGAAATCATTTTAAGGTCCAAGAGACATCACACACCAAAAACATGTAGTAATTAATGTTTAACAACCATTTGATTTTGCGTTGAAAGGATTTCCAGAAGGTTGATGATTAAAGAAATAAAGAATCCATGCCTGAAAGGCCCCAGGAATCAAGAACTTGTAGTAATTAGTGTTTGCTAACCAGTCTGATTTAATGTTGAAGTGATCTCCAGGAGGCTAATGATTGCATTTAATGATTACATGAATATTGAATAATGGAGGAATGTTGAGAAGTCAGTGCACACGCTCTCTCTCCTTCTCTCTCTCCCTCTCGCTTGCTCTCTTTCTCTCCCCCCCCTCTCTCACTCTATAGAAAATCGACTTTTCATTCCTATCCCTGGTGAAGACCAAAACCATTCATACATTCATAACAAGAGTCATTTTCTTTCTTATACAGGGGCTAACCTAGTTGAAGCATGCACCCACCATCCACCCATCCCATATCCATTCAAAACCAATTCCTTGGCCTTCTCATCTTAGCGCCTCGTGGATGAGAGTCATCCGTGACTCCCGCCACAGCGCTCGGGTTATTCGTAATATATGTCTAGATTGTTATATTTACTGTATGATAACCAGAGCAAAAATGAATCTGATTTAATGCAAATTATCGACTTCCTTTGATTACCTTCTTCCTTTGTCACATAAAATGAAGACATGCAAAGTTCTGTCTCTATTATGATTAACACATTCCGTGTCAGC
>NW_027467579.1:90000-112500 GCF_046742065.1 Oratosquilla oratoria
GTGTGTGTGTGTGTGTGTGTGTGTGTGTGTGCGTGTATGTGTGTGCGTTTGCGTGCGTGCGTATGTGTGTGTGTGTGTGCGTATGTATGTGTGTGTGCCTGTGTGTTTGAGTACTTTTGAGTGTGTGCGTGTGTGTGTGTGTGTGTGTGTTTGTGTGTATTTGTGTGTTAGAGTGCGTTTGTGTGTGTGTGTGTGAGTGCGTTTGTGTGTGTGTTTATGTGTGTGTGCGTGCGCATGTGTGTCTTTGAGTGTGTTTGTGTGTGTGTGTGTGTGTGTGTGTGTGTGTGTGTGTGTGTGTGTGTGTGTGTGTGCGCGTGTGTGTGTGTGTGTATGTGCGCGCGCGTGTGTCTGCGCGCGCGCGTGTATGTCCTCCAAACAATTTTAGTTGTATTTATATCAACTCTTAGTACTACCTAATTTGAGCATGTTGATCTCAGCACTGATGTTATTTTTCCTAAAAACTCTAATTTTCTTGCAATCAACCACACACGGGCACACACTTCATAGTCTATCTGGAGAAATATGTGTGTGTGATTCACCATTGTCTTGGATCACGTGTTGGACTCGTGATAGACAGCTATTTCCCTCCCGGATGAGAGCTCAGAGCTCATACATGACAAATCTATGGGTAATGCTATGACCTTACACCCACACACACACAACTCTCCGCCCACGAGAGCTGGAGTAACGACTCACAGCGCAGCGATACTGAAATTATTTCATCCCTGGGCGGGATTCACACCCGAACCACCGTAGTGGCAGTCGGCGACTCTGCCACTGTGCCACGAGTCGTGTGTGATTCATCATTGTCTTGGACCACGTGTTGGACTCGTGATCGACAGTTATTATTCACCCGGATGAGAGCTTAGAGCTCGTGTGACCGATCCATGGGGTAATACTGTGACCTTACACGCACACACACACCCAAGTCCCCGCCCACGACAGTTAGAGTAACACTCCGCAGCTCAGTGATACTGAAGTTATTTCAGCCCTGGGCGGGGACTCGAACCCGTACCGTCGTATTGGCAGGCGAGTTTGTGTGTGTCTGCGTGTGGTTGTGTGTGTGTGTGTGTGTGTGTGTGTGTGTGTGTGTGTGTGTGTGTGTGTGTGTGTGTGTATTCACTTGGTCTTTGGATCACGTGTTGGACTCGTGATCGACAGCTATTTCCCTCCTGGAAGAGAGCTCAGAGCTCGTAGGTCCGATCTATGGGTAATGCTATGACCTTGCACACACACACACCCCCAACTCCCCGCCCACGAGAGTCAGAGTAACGGCCCGAGGCACAGCGATACCGAAATAATTTCGGCCCTGGGCAGGATTCGAACTGGGTGCCGGGAGCATTTCTGCTTCCCAGTTCAGCGCTCTACCAACTATGCCACCGGTGTGTGTGTGTGTGTGTGTGTGTGTGTGTGTGTGTGTGTGTGTGTGTGTGTGTGTGTGTGTGTGTGTGTGCAATAAAAAAGAAAATGTAATATACCCTAATTTGATTGAATAACACAACTTGAAGCACCTTCTCTCATAAACAAGGGTTAAAATCTATACAAAAAGGATTGGGAGATTGATTACAACGAGAAGGCGAAGCTCAATTGCAGTCTAATCAGGCAGGAATTTGCTCTTGAAGGTCATTCGTTTGTGAAGTGTCTCAGGACGATCTCGTTTAATGCACCAAAGTATTCTGTCATCATATGTTTGTTCCATCTCCCTTGGTGGCGTTCCTCCGTGGTCTTGAGGTCAAGATTATCCGTCTTGCGCGTCAATTACGTCTCCTAGGTTCTCAGGGAATCTAGATGACTGTACAAGAAATGGAGTTTGACACTCATGTCACATCCAAGATCACAGTAAACAGAGAATATATTAGTTACAAAAGATTCATACTTGTCAGCCTTTTCATTCCTAAGAAAGTTTTCCACTACCACCACGAATAAAAGCCATGCAGCCCTCTCCTTGTCCTTTATCTTCCTGGCAAATTCTTGATCACATCAATCAGTTTTAAAGTCTCTATGTTCCTCTCGTAAATAAATAGAATGACCAGTGGGAACAGCTGCATCAACATTGCAACTGACGCGTTGCATCACTCCGGAAGGTGACAGCCAGCTTGGACATTGGGCGCTGCATTCAATACTGCCAACTGCCTCATGCAGCGCTGCATGATACTCAGTGTGGACTAGGCTTTGATAATTAATTGATTTGACTGCAAACGGCTAGAATTTAAAACTTAAATCTGTATAAAAGCTGGAGTATGTAGAACATAATCATTTTCAGATTTGAAACAGTAGATGGAATTTTTTTAAGAATCAATAAAAAAAAATCTTATAAAACTGAGATTTTGAAAAAAAAAAAAAAAAAAATTGTGTTATAAAGTATGTTTAACGAAGGTAAGAGGTCCTGACGGCAACAAGAAGGAATGGGAAAGTGCATCTGGGGCGTATGGGACATCCATGTGCTTCCTTAACCCATTGATTTTTTTTTTTTTCTATTCATATCTGATAATTTTATTCAGCTGAGGGAAGATTTTCTATTTGTTTTTATTAACAACTTATTTTATTTTTATTTCTTTTACTTTGTATAAATTTCTATTCTTAAAATTTAGCTTTCTTTAATTCTGATATTGAACATTTGTGGCACCTGGAGTCTGATGCCGATGAAAATAGTGTCGGTTATTGTAGCTTTCTTCGTTAGTGTGTTAGTAGAAGTATGGATAAGCGTAGTAATATGTATTTAGTCTAATATTATTTCTTATCGCTGAAGGCATTCCGTATTCTCTTTGTATCTCTCTTGGTACCTGTCTTTGCCAGGCATTATAGCCTCTGTGGCACCCATTACACCTGTGGCTTTGGTAATGTTTTTGTTGGTAATCATTTTGGGTTCTAGGTTTTCCTTGGCTCCCCTTTCTCCGGTCAGTTTTTTGGGTTGGCTCTCCGCGTAGGTTTCTCTCTTCTTGAGTCCTTCTTGGGCGGGATGCAGCCATTTCTCTTTTTGCCTTTTTTCGGAGGGCAGACTTGGTCAGAGGCTCACTCCTGAACTTTTCTTCTTCCATGACTTCTGCCAAATGTGCTTTGTATTTTTCAGTTCGTCTTTGTTTATGAGTGAGGTTTTTGCTTTCTACCTCTGGTTGACAAGTCTGAGGTGAAGAAAGCGTAGCCACATTAACATCTTCCATTTTTGGGTACTTTTCTTGACCCTTGCAAGCTTCAGGAATTTCTGTAATGCAATCTCTGGAAACATTGGAATTATGCTCATCGCCCATTGCGTCTTCCTCTTTTTTATCATTATCATTAACCAACAAAGATAAGCTACAGACATCATTTTCTTTGCATTCTTCAAAAGAAATAATATTTTCTGGTAATGCAAGTTCGTGAGTATTGTCTGAAGAGCTTTCTAACTTGTCTTCGTGGCTGTCTGAATCCTTTTCTTCTTCTTGCATGGGCTTCACTTCCTCGAGAAAGTTCTGCTTTTCTTCGTGCAGAGTCTCCACTTTCTCGGGAAGGTTCTGCCTTTCTTCGGATTCCAGGTTTATCTTTGCCTCTTTTGGGCTGTCGATGGAAACAGGCACTTCAAAACCCAATAACACCTCCTGGTCTTCGTTAGTGTCTCTCGAGGCTTTGGCTCCAAAACAGTTCAGACTTTGCAAAGCCTCAAGACACTGCATCGAAACGGCCCGAAGGGCTTTGCTGAAGCCTCGGATGATGCGGTTGGCGCGAGTGGTCATTTTTTGGTGCGCCCAAACAACTCTTCGATGTTTTTTCAAGTCATCTTCGTCAGTCTGATGATCTGGTCATCTCAGTTTGTGACATGCGATCTCATGAAGTCTTTGCATAATTTGAAGTTAATGTAGAACTCACGGTGGTGATTTGGGCAGGAATAGGGATTATATTTCATTCACGATCACCAATTTCATGAGATAGAATCACTCGGAAACAGGTCTGAAGGGATCAGCTGAGGAAGTTGAAAGAACGAGGAAGAGTTGAAGGATTGACTCTCGGATAGAATAGTGGTGAGGGGGTGGATAGAGTATTTTTGGAGATTTTGAAGAAGTAAAAACCCTGTGTAATCTCAGCTAAGTTTCCACTTTCATTATCATTCAAACCCGCATTATTATGTGTTTTCTATAGACGAGGTCATAGCATGATAGACCGAGAGTTATAGGTACACATATTTTCATCTTTTTATTTCCAAGTTTGCTCACATTTGAATAGAATATCCTATTCGACTTTTATGTTTTTTCTTACCGTGTTGTAATATGATGGCCTGCTAACACTGCAAATGCTCAGCTTAAATTACACTTTCATTTGTATTCGGATACCCATTCCCATATGGCTTTAACGTCGTTACATATTCCCCGCGGGGTGTATTACCCCAACATGAATGACGTTATGTGGCCCAATGGACGTTTCATTAAATATGGATAAAAACAAAATGTAATTGCAAGACACGGAAGCAGTTGCAGAATCCAGGAAATATGAACGTTTGCAATATTGCCGTGGCCTAGCTATGTTTCATTCATGTTTTTATTGGAAGCTGGTATGGTAATATGCAACAGCCTCTGTGATCGTGAGAGATTGTTTTAACAACAAGGGCAGCTTAACGGGGCTGGAAAGAATGCCAACAAAGGGAAAAAGGAAGGAAAATGAGAGTAATAGAAAAATGGTTACATAGACATGAAGTTTATATCTCGAAAACAGATAACCACCACTACCTCATGTACTAAATAAATTAGCATAATTAGGATTATTAGGATCAACGCATATATTTATTACTTTTTTTTCCTCCATGGTCATTTTCATTTGTCGAAATTTCTATTCACATTCTACTTTCACAATCCTCATCATCACCATTACCATTATCATTATATTCCTCATAATCTTGACAATCTTCATTGAAGATTTTCAAAAGTCTTTGCTCGTCAACGAAAGTAGCTGTGTGCAAATCATTTGCAAATAGCAAATGAATAGAACGCGTTTTTTTATTTCTTTTGCAAAAAAGAAATAATAAATAATGATAAAAATGTGTGCGTGGAAAAGGAAATAAAGAGAGCTAATGTACTTATTGCAAGAGAGAGGCAACTACAGAGAGTATATCAAGGGAAGCATCATGTTAGGACGAGGATTTTATTGGTGCAACATTTCCATCGATAGAGCTTTGTCACACACACAAACACGCACACACACAAGCATACAACACATACATAAACACATACACACACTAACACACACGCACACACTCTCTCACACACACACATACACACACACTCACACGCACACACGCACGCACACATACATAATTACATACACACATTCACACACACACACTCTCTCACACACACACACACGCATACACACACATACATACACACACTGACACACACACACACACACATGGTCACATAAAGCTCGAACGAGCAACTCGTATCAATAAAGACTTTGTCCTCACATTGTACTTTTCCTGACACACAGTGCATTTATTGCTGACATCCATGACCTCTCCAATACTTTTTATATCAAGTTATGCCTTTTCCCATCATTTTCGGGTCTGTAATATCAATATGACATGGTCAGGAAGTTTAAAGATATTTGGAATATTTTGATGAGACATTTTCTGTGCGAAATACGTTCCTTGATAGAATACGTTACTCTCTTCCAGTTCTTTGGGATGTTTGTGTTCAAGAGGAGGGTAAAGCTAAATAGAAAAATGTGAATGCTTTCAAGGAAATTAGCCACGAACTTTATATTGCTTTTCTATTGACTACATTATCATGTAAAATGCAAAAGCTACTGCAGCAGCATCCTTAGTAAAATGCATAATGAAAAATGAAATAAGGCTTGGACAGTAAACTTTGCTTGTTAGGAGTTTACAAACTACAAGTATTTTACAAAGATTGCAAATTGTTTGCAGATTTCAAACTTTTCCGACAAAGGATTTGGGCCTGTATTCTTTTCTTTCAGTGGAATGATTATTGCTATCTTTTATATGTCTCTTGTTGATATTATTACTTTTGTAATGAAACCGAACTTTCAAATACTAAGCAAATTTCGTTGTCCGTGGAGTCGTATATGCAACACATTATCTAAGATATTCCACTGGTATCGATTTACGAAAAATTTCTCTATACACACACACACACACACACACACACACACACACACACACACACACACACACACACACACACACACACTCGTGGCACAGTTGGTAGAGTTCCCGGCTGTCACTACGGCGGTCCGGGTTCCAATCCCGCCCAGGGATGAAATAATTTCAGTATCGCTGCGCTGCGAATTGTTACTCCAACTCTCTTGGGCGGGGAGATGGGTGTGTGTGTGCGTGTAAGGTCACAGCATTACCTGATCTGTCTTATATGAGCTCTGAGCTCTCATCCGGGAGGGTAATAGCTGTCGATCACGAGTCCAACACGTGATCCATTAACATAGTGAATCACACACACACACACATAAACACACACACACACACACACACACACACACACACACACACACACACACACACACACACACACACACACACACACACACGCACGCACGTACACACACACTGCGAAATATTCAACAAGATGAGGTTTCACTTGCAATGCTATCCTTGACCACGTGCTTAGATATGATGAGCTCTAAATTGAAATAATAATAAGGCAAGTAAGGGATAATCTGAGCTATGCAATGATATTATAGAACACAGTCTTCAAAAGAAATCGTAACTATAATGAAAAATTACTCTTTAATTACAAGACAGGATTCAAGAAAGTATGAGCTGTTGAGAATGAAATATATATATATATATATATATATATATATATATATATATATATAGATATATGAATAAATAAAAATAGATTAAACAAATTGATAAACGGAAGTAAATTGATAAATAAATAATTAATAAATATATATAAATAAATAGAAAAAATAAACAAATAATTGAATAATAATAAAATCAATAAATAGATAAATAAATAAATATTGATAATTAAATTAATAAATTAATAAAGAATTCATAAATTAATCAGTAAATATAAATAAAGAAAAATATATGGATAATTCAACAAATATACTATTAAATAAATACATAGATAGGTAAATAACTAAATAGATAATATAATTAAGAAATAAGTAAATAGATCATTTAATTAAGAAATAAGTAAATAAGTAAATAAATAATTTCATTAATTAATAAATGAATTAATATGTATGAAATTAATGA
Organism: Oratosquilla oratoria; assembly: GCF_046742065.1. Lineage (NCBI taxonomy): Eukaryota > Metazoa > Arthropoda > Malacostraca > Stomatopoda > Squillidae > Oratosquilla > Oratosquilla oratoria. The sequence continues at coordinate 97,211 of NW_027467579.1, forward strand.
ATAAAATTATTTACAATTATACATAATTATTTATAATTATACATAAGTAATTAAATAAATGATACAAAAAATAGGGAAAGGACTAGAGAGGAAAGAAGACAGCAAACAAAATGCAACTCCAAGATTTATTTTTATTTTATTATATATATTTTTTTTTAATGTAGGCCTTGTCAAGAATGTTCAGGGTTTCAGAAAAAAAAAGTGTGCCATTAAAGAAAATAAGATAGCTCTATGGAAGATTGTCTTGAGAGGAAAGATGGAGAAATTGAAACTTGATGGCGTTGAACAACACTGCTGTGGTTTGTCTCCGCTTCAGTCAGATAAGAAAGGTCAGAAGTCAGGAGTTCTGTAGTGATCCTTATAGAAGAATGGTTCCCAGCTTGAAGAAGAAGTCAGAACCTTCTTCAGAGAAGCCACACTGACCATCAGAGGGAAATTCAAGAGTTGCAGCATACTTTATCTAACTTCCTATTGAGGGCAGATTATTTATTTGTGTATTTTTATTTTTTATTTTTACTTATTTTTTTATTCATTCATTTTTGATAAGGCAGTTTGACGTAGTCAATGGTAAGAGTATATTCGCCTTTATTTGAAACAGTTTGAATATAAACGTCCTTCTAGTGTATAAAGTAGGAGGAGGATGGCGGAATAAGTGGTGGAAATTGGCTGGCTTAAGGGGCGACACACGAGGCTAGCATGCTTATTGGTTTTGCTACTTCATTTGAGTACAAACGACTCCGGTTACAATATTCTAGATTTCAGTAAGGCCATCTCAACAATGTGTCTAACATCTAAATAGGTTTAAATTCTCTTAGTTCGTCATTCAGCTTTTCACTATATGACGGAAGAGCAATTTGACATTTGGGAATTTGGAAAACAAAAGATCGTTACTGAAGTCGTTGCTAGTCAAACGTATTAGCAAAAGCAAGTAGCAGGTTAGCGAGAAATATCTAATGCGCTAGGCGTCAGTGCAAGAGGACATTTTTCAAGAAATATAAGAAGTAATTCAGCCAGACTGGGAATATTCTTAATGTCCTGGTCACATAGAGCTGAAAAAAAAACTCTTGAAGAAATTTCGATGCAAGGCATGAGGATGCTAGAAGGAGCAATATCAAGAGGAATAACGATTAATTTGTTTAAGGTAAAACTGACATCAAAATGTTAGCAGAGAGATAGTTCTTTTAGAAGAAGACACATCAAAACTAGTTTCGCTGCGAAAGGGAAAAGGTAAAGACTCGAAGACGAAGATGTGAGGATGTGAAATATTTTAGAAACGCTGCTCTCTAGGTGCTTGAAATTCTAGAAGGACTCTGAGGAGGCACGCTTTTCACATTTCTCTCAGATACAATTGTCTCTTTTTCTGGTGGGTAGATTTTGAAAAGATTACGGGCAGAAGAAAAAGGTTCACGACTCAAGAGTTTTAAGGCTGAGGTACTGTTTGTGACGTCAGTCCCTATCTTAGATAACATAAGACTACGTATGGCGGAACCTTTATTTCATAGATTTAAGACGAGGAAATATGTGGGAAATGTGTTTTCATACCCGAAATGATCACTTGTGATACCTTTTGTAGTCACTGAAGGGTCAAGAGTATGGAAGCAATATCCATCATACAGAAAATCAAGGAAATACTGTCTTATATTCTTCCAGACAGCTGCGCCGTTGAGACACGTGCGTCTACGTGACGGGGGTGAGGGGGGGTGGGGGGTGAGACCTTGAGGCAGTAATATAACGGGAGACCTTATAGACATAAGGCAGTAGTTTGAGGTACCTAATGGAAAAAAAATATAACAGAGCAAGTAGAAAAGTGACTTGTAAAGAAGAAATCATGAATGTTGGGTTCATCTCCAAAACGGTCAGGAAGCGAATGGGATGCTGAGTTATCTATTCCAGGTCATTTGAAATTGGAAAGTTGAAGGGGATTTCACTAGCTTAATCTGTGAGATAGAAAAAAAATGGCCAAACCAATGGTGAAAATGGAAATCTTTTGATACAGGAATTCAGAAGGAAGGAGAAAGGAATAGAATGTGTTCCACCGAGAAAGTAATGCAATCAATGATTTCCGGACTGTCTTAGAAGCTAACCAAGATATGTATAGCACATACAACTCTAGTGGAAATAAAAGACTTACTTTAAGCCAGATGATAAAAATAAATAGAAGATTCAAGATCAGGACAACAGGATATGACAAGATCGTTGCACGCTTATGCGCAATGGCTTTGGATACGTAATTACAATAGAGAAAGTGAGAGGAGACAAAATACAGATTGCTGTCTGTATTTCCAAACACCTGGGTATTGATAAAAAGGGAAAAATAGGCTTTGGAGAGGAAAAGGTGATGTTCCAAAGAGAGGAACTTTGATTGAAGGCCTTGAATACTGTAGAAATGAAAACAGAGTTGGAGGAAGAATTACTACACTTCCCAGGATCGTTAGTCAACAGTTGATTCACGCTGGGGGTGTTTTTAGCCCCCTTCCTAATAAGGGATCCAATGAAATGAGCTTTGGAAATATAAATCCCCAACAGTGACGATCATTTGATTAAAGTTAGGTTTGGTGAGGTTAGGTAAAGCTTTTTACTTTGAGCTTTCTAAATTTCTTTTTCACTTTGATGTCTATCTTATTGCTCGATAGTGAATATATTCGTTCTTGTTAGTTAGAATTGATATATCTTATGCTTAAAATCATTGCGTTACGAATGAATTTTAAATATTTCTTGTCATAAATCATCGCAAAGGGGCAGAGGTCTTTTAGAATTTTCAATAACTTTTGAAATTAGACATGCCTCATGGGAAATTCAATATATATTATGTACGATATATTTTTAATAATACTAGACGAATATTAATCATCAGAATAATTTGTGAATTGTAATCCACAAGAGATATTATGTAAGGAAATCAAATACTCCAGTATTTTGATTTTATTTAGTAATTATGATGAATTGTCGTCGCTAGGTACTGGATGGTGATGCTTGTGACGTCAAGTCGACGATCTGTGGGTGGTTATGTCGACAATAATCGACAGTTTTCTTTGAATTAGAAATGTACAATCATCGGACTTTGTAAAGATGCATAATACAAGTGGGTGATCTTAACCTAACCAACTTTAATTAAACTGTCGTCACTGTTGGGTAGATTTATATTTGCAAACTCGTTTCTAGTGTTGCTACTCTTTACAAGCTAATGTGTGGGGTAGCTTATCTTGACACAAGTACTCTGGTGTTGCTTGTATATACAATTCCAACAATCTATGCTTGCTGTGTCGAGATCACCGTTTTCACTGTTTCTCTTAATTTAAGATCATGAAGTTGAGCTATCCGTTTATGATTTATGTCCTAAAGACTCTTGAAAATGTACAACTCCTGAAATAATGTTTGGGTTTGCTTTATAACCACGTGATTCGGTCATGTAGTTCCACGACTGTATCAAAATGTATCTTTAATTTCTAACTACATTTTTATCTCAAAAGATAATTTCACATGTTACAAAGATAATTTTTTTGATATGCTATATACTTTCTTGATACTATTTTCTCGCGTAAGAAAATTAATCTGCCTCTCATATTTGTCTTTTTTATTATTATTATTATTATTACCAGAGAAACATAACCAACAAAGTTTCAGTGATGCTCTTGATACTTCTGCATTGGACCAAAGAGTAGCTGGAAGAGTATCAAGTGTAATGGCGATTCAAAATCCACACAGTTTTATAAAGTACCGAAGTTACATTTGCAGTCGTGTTCTGAAAACGAAATTTCAGAGCCCGAAACTGGACACTATACAAATGAGATGTCTTGATCTTCAAGAAAATAAGAAATAAAATTGTTGCGGCGGCAGCTTACCTCGGGGCCCTAAATTAAATTTAAGAATATGAGAACATAAAAATGAAGGCGACTGCGAGAGATCATAAGGCCTGTAATAGGCAGTTCCATGACCCTTGCTACCTATCATTCCCCCTGTCCATAAAGTTATTTATCTAACTTTCTCTTAAAACAAGCGAATAGTTTCAGCGCTCACTACTACATCAAGGTTACTAAGTCCATTCCATTCGTTAACCACTCTATTGGTAAACCCGTTCTTGCCAATTTCCTTCTTAAATCTAAATTTGTCTAATTGAAACCCATTACCACAAGTCTTACAATGTCTTCATATGATACCCTTGCCTCCATCACCCCTGTTAAAGCCATTGACCCATTTGAATACCTCTATTAGGTCACCCAGCGCTCTACTCTACGTCTTTGCAAAGAGTGCAAGTTAAGGTGCCTCATGCCCTCTTGCCAGCCGCGATTTGTTCAAACTTGAAACACTTTTTATAAAACTGGTGTGATTGAAACGTGAACGACTAGTCCCATCTTAACCGCTACAATGCTGAACAAAAAAAAATCGTGGCCGCCATTGGCTGTAAAGTAACAGAAAAGACGTCACCAGAAACCTTAGGAATGTATTGTTTAATTAAGACGATGTACAATTTAAGTTTAATGAATCAGCAATCTTTTATGATGTAAATGAGGATAATTTTTCTTATCTTGTCATTCGTATGGAGGTACTGATTGCATGTCTAGTGTAATCGACATTTTATAGACAAAAACGTGTAAGTATTCGTATATAATTGTTCATTTGTATACTAAATTAATGCTTGTCATAATGTAAATCGTCTTTTAATGAAATCTTCAGAATACTGACAAACTACATCTATTAAACTCATCCATACTTGTTTTAAACCATTTTCTCTCTTCTCTGTGCCTCGCTCTTCTTTCTTTCTTCTCCGTCTCTCTCTTCCTCTATCTGTCTCTGTCTCTCCCTCTCTCTGTCTCGCCTTTCTCTCTTCTCTCTCCGTCTTCCTCTATCTCTGCTCCCCCCCTCTCTCTCTCTCTCTCTCTTCTCCTCTCCCCCTCGTGTTTCTCCATCTGTCTCTGTCTGTCTCTTTCCTTCTCCCTATCTCTACCTCTTTCTCTCTTTCACCTACCATTCCTTCCCTATTCCATCATCACTAGATCTACACACCTTCTCCCTCTCCTCACTCACCCTATGCAATAGCTCCCTTGTTCAACTCAATGGGCGACATGATTGTTGTAGCTGTTCCACTTAGAGGCGCTGAAAGGGGGGAATTGCTTCCTTCCGCTGCTGGGCGGCACGAGGGTCACTCCGTGGCGAGCCCCTAGCTAGGCGGCATGACCATTGATTGTTTCCTTTGACCTCCCTCCTCGCGGGGGATGACAGGATAAAGGGGCGGCCACCTGCTGCTGTTCATGTCCAAGATTTTGGTGTGGTGGTGGTGATTGCGTTGCTGATGGTTGCTAGTGGTACTGGTGGTGACGGAGGCTGTGGGTGTGATGATGATGTTCTTGGTGTTAGAGGTGGTGGTGGTGGTGATTGCATTGGTGGGTGATGGTTGCTAGTGGTGGTGGTGGTTGTGGGTGTTGTGATGATATTCTTGGTGGTGGTGATGGCATTGGTGATTGTGGTAGTGGTGGTGGTGGTAGTGGTAGTTACAGCGTTACTTGTGGTGGTGGTGGTAGTCATGGCAGTGAAGAGGAAGGTGGTGTTGGTTGTGGTTATGGTGATGACATTGATGGTGTTAGTGGTTATGGTGATGGTGGTATTGGGATAGTGATGACACTGGTGATAGTAGTGGTGTTGGTGGTGGTGTTAGTGGGTGTAGTGATGATAGTGTTAGTGGTTATGGTGATGTTAGTGGTGGAAGTAGTGATGGCACTGGTGATAGTGATAGTGGGTGTAGTAATGATGATAGTGTTAGTGGTTATGGTGGTAGCGGGAGTAGTAATGACACGGGTTTTAGTGGTGTTAGTAGCGATGTCGGCGGCCGCGTCGACTGGATTCAGATTTCCGTTTTGTAATCCGTATAGATTCGCTCTACAGTCTTGAGCATCGACCGCTTTCGCTTCACGCTGTCCGATAAACGGGACCTACCTACTTCCGTACTGTACATCTCAAAATAAGATGATAGTGATAATGAATAATGAAAAAAAAACTAAGAGAAAATTAAAGGTAAAATTACATTTATAAACAAGTGTGTGGTAGACTTGTTCATTTTTTTTTGTCTTGTTTTCATCCTCTTCTATTTCTTTTTGTCTTCTCGTTTTCATAATCTTTTTCTTCTCATTTTTATCATATTCTTCCTTTTCTTCTCATTATTATTCTACTTTTCTACTTCTACTACTACTATTCTTTTTTCTGTCTTCCTTTTTTTTGTCTTCTTCATTTTCTCCATCTTCCTCCACCTCTTCTCCTCCTTTCTTCGTACATAGGTAAATTCACACATACATGCCTCCATACATATATACATACATACATGCATACATACATACATACATACGCGTACATATACACATATATGAACAAATCCACGAATGAATAGTGGATTGGATAGTTTTATCAATGCTGGTACTATTTGTCTACTAATGACGTTGTAATTCATGGATTTTAATTTATATATATATATATATATATTACACTCCTTTAGCCTTCATGAGTAAGGAGTGATCTAGCTCGTGCGCGGTCTTAAGACACTAAATAGCTAATCAATCAGTCAATCTTATTGGCATTTTCCAGTGACAAACAGACACCGCCACGACCACCACCACCACCACTACCTCTACCACCAACACCAATTTTACCACCGCCACTACTTCAACCATCGTAACCTCTACCCCCACCACAACTTCCACCATTTCTACCACCACTACTTCTACCACAACTTCCACCACCACCATCACAACTTCTACCACCATCACTATTTCTTCCGCCATCTCTACCATTACTACCTCTACCACCACCCCCACTTTTACCACCGCAATCTCCACCACCACCTCGATCACCACCTCAATCACCACCACCACAAGCAGCAGATGACTAAATCGTGTCTCCTCCTCCTCCTCCTCCTCTTCCTCCACCGACTCTCCATTGTCGTCAACTTCTTCTCTTGGGTCTGTCCATCAGCAGGAGGAGGATTCGCTGGATTTTATTATTATTTTCGGTTTTTGAGGGAATTCCAGGGACCAAAGAGGCTATAAGTCGGTGTCTATGTCACTCTCCATGCAAAATTCCAGAGGCGGAACTACTTTTGTAGTCATTAGGCCGTATTCATAAAGAAAAGGATATGCTTATACTTGCAAAATATAAAGGAAATCCTTCTACTTGTATTCATAAAAAAATTCAAACAAAACCTTTTACTTGTCAAGCACAAGCATAACCTTATAATCGCATAAAAGTAAATGGTTATACATAAACAAGACCCTTTACTTCAAATAAAGAGCTTCAAATGCTTCAAGAAGGCTGAGTCTGGTCAGTAGCAGACTACAGTTAGAAGTGAAAGGTTGTTTTGTCCAACTCTCAGGACGATGGCAGAGTTTGTGGATGTGAGGCATGTTAAACATTACATGCCCCGTTTACCTACACCTGATCGTGATTTTAAGATGTTATTCCGTTTTGAAGAACAGAATGTACAGTGGCTTGCGGACAGATTTTCAGGCACCAATGAAGAAACTCGGGGAGGCGCCTTGTCATCTGTCCATAGAATGAAGCTACGGTATCACGGACTATGAATGCAGTAGTTGATAGCATAATTGCTCATGCGAATGAATGGATAACGTTTTTTTTTTTTATTGTATTTAGTAATTTTGCCATGCTTATAATGTTACCTGAAATAATGTAGGAGCAATCACCACACACCTCCACTCAGCAACCACCAACGCAATAGTAAACTGGTGTACGGGAAACAGGAACATCACATCAGAAATCTTACGAGTTACGACACGTTCAAACATGTAACTATGTAACCCGGCGCTCCCGAAACACGAGTCATTCTTTTACTTCTGCTTGGAGGATATCCTCCCAAGTATAAGGTAATCATTATGAATATGGAAAGAAGGATATGCTTATACTTCTACCTTTTGCTTGAGAGCATTACCTTGTACTTCTACCTTATACTTGCAAGGATATCCTTCATTTTTATGAATACGGCTCATATCGAGTCATATCGTGCTCTTTCTTTTCTTCTTCTTTGTCTTCTACTCCTTCTTCTTCTTCATCATTTTCTTCTTTTCCTCTTCCCTTTCTATTTCTTCCTTTTCTTCTTATTCTTGTATTCTTTTTCTTCTTCCTTTTCTATTTCTTTCTTCATTTTCTTTTTCTTCTAATTCTTCTCCTTTTTATTCTTCCTCTTGTTCCTCTTCTTATTTTCTTCTCATCTTCTTCCTCTTCTTTTTCTACTTCTCTATTTCTTTTTCTTCTTTTATTTCTCTTCTTTATCTCCTTTTTGTTATTCCTCTTTTTCTTCATCTTCTTGATAGCGTAGTTGATAAGTTACTACGGCACTTGTCATGTGATTGCTGAGTTCGAGTCCTCGGCAGTACCGCATTTCAATTTCTGCATGCGCCCTCCATTCGGTCTCCCGGTGTTGATGGCTTAGAATTAAAGGGCATTGTGGTTAATATATATATATATATATATATATATATATATATATATATATATATATATATATATATATTTTTTTTTCTTTCTTTTTTTGCTTGTAACCACGAGGAAATTAAAGATCGGAATACTGAACGTTTTCGTCTATTAAGACATTTTCAAAGTACATAGTGTCATTTTTTTTTCTTTTTTTTATTATAATTTTAGTCCCTGCGGAGCTAGCCGATTTCAGGACTGTCTTTAATTACTTCTATGGCCGTAATATCTTATTTATTTATTAATTCAATTTTATATTTATTTATTTACCGGAGTGCGGAATTTTGTTATATTTGACCCGGCTGGAGGGGGTCATAGTAGGCCTCCCACGGGGGAAGAGCAGATTAGGCTGGCAGCAGCCAGGATTATTTGAGATTTTCCGGCGTCTGATGTGCTGTTTGCCCTCAATTGGTCTAGGGCGGTGGAGGGATCTCCGAAGAGATTTCTTAAAACTTTAAAATGGTCCCTGAACTGTCTGCAAAGGAAAAGGCAGTGATTGAAAGAGACCTGTTCTCTGCCACAGGTACAGAGAAGATTTAGAAATTTGGTTCGCCAATGATTTACCCTTATTCTGGATATCATGGCTAACATATAAGGGGGTACAGAGGGGAAGGTCGGGGGTTTTCCTCCGTGACAGGTTGTTGTCGGCCATCCCCGAGCGATGGCAGTGGCGGTGAAGTCTGCCTTCCAGGTCTCCCAGATGGCTCTGTTGATCTTGTGCAGGGCGTCGCTGACCGTGAATTTGATGGAAATCATGTCCTCTTCAGGCGCCAGGGCGCCCTTCTTGGCTGCCCCATCCGCCTTTTCATTACCGTGCAACCCCACATGTGAGGGAACCCATTGATATCTTATCTGAATATCTTTGTTGGAGGCCTCAGCAGTGAGGTGCAGTATTTCTTGCAAAATGTCTGGTTGCGAGTCGCATTGACAGCTCTGAAGTGCCTTAAGGCTGGCCCTTGAATCTGAGAGCACGGTGATGCAAGCTGGCGGATGGGGAAGAGCGAGAACTATTTTAATGGCTTCCCGAATGGCGATTAATTCGGCCGAGAAGATGGAGGTGGGGGGAAGCTTCACGGAGATGGACTCTTGTGTGTTTTCCAAGAATATCCCTGCGCCTGTGCGGCCATCCTCAAGCACAGAGCCATCTGTGTAGACAAGGAAGTCCTCCTTGTACTCCGTCCTTATCATCTCCCTCACATGTGCTAGGAGAAGATGCGGACCGTCTTGGCATCTCAATCCCGGAATTTCTGAGACAACTGTTGGTGGTTTGAGTACCCAGGGGTGAAAGAGATCCACCTGACACTGGGTAACAAGTTGTCTCGCATCGGGAGGAAGCCCGGCTTTTATGCAGAGATCCTTGACAGAGCCAGGCAGACCTTGAATGTGCGTCGTCTGTGAGGCCGGCAACCAATCCTCCCGGAGTTCCTCATCCGTAGAATTTGCAACTTTAGCACTGGTGAACAAGTATTTGCAGGCATCTTTCTTCAGTTGATACCAAAGAGGAAGAACACCTGCTTCATTATACACTTGTTCATGTGGAACTGATGCTGGCAACCCGAGACCCAGGCGGAGCGCTTGGCACTCCACTCTGGCTAATCTACACACTACCCCCGGGGGAAGATCGTGCATGGCAGGAGATCCGAAGAGGAGCCGGGAGCGAACCAGACTCTTGACCATGGCTATCAGTGTTTCCCTCCTTTGACCCCAGGGCTCTCGGCGGATGACTCGGACGAGGTTTAGGGCTCGTCTAGCGTTTATTATGACCTGATCTATGTGGCTAGTCCATTTTCCGTCTCTCTGGAAGATGACCCCCAAATATCGAACTGCCTTAGCTGGGTATATGGGAGTTCCGTCCACTGTGATGTAATTCCAGTCAGGGTAGTCTCCTCTGTTGTAACCTATGCCGTGGACGGGCTGGCATGTAAACAGTCTTTGCTGCGGAGAGCATGAAGCCCAGGTCGGTCAGTTGGGTCATTACCAGGTCAACCTGTCTCTGAAAGAGACGGAGTTCTGACTTGTGCTGGTCAGAATCCTTTTTGGGCCGCCGGTGCCTAGCTTTCCTCCATAATGCTATGTCATCAGCATAGGCTGTGACGACAGTGTCCTTTCTCACTCCTTTTCCTACATCCCCAAGGAGCAATGTGAAGAGGAGCGGGGCAACTACGGAGCCCTGGGGGACTCCCATATCAATGGTTGACGATCGGCTGAGGTGTCCTTTCCAGCGTACAACCATGGATCGACCTGAAAGGAAGGACTGCACAAATTTGTACTGTCCCGGCGAAACTCCAATAGACTTGAGTTTAGATAGCAGTTTACCGTGCCAGACGGTATCAAAAGCTTTGGCAATATCTAAAAAGCACGTCTGTAGAATCCGTCTCTGTCTTTGGGCCCTACGTATATGTTCGGAGAGTCGCACGATGTGGTCAGTGATGCTTCTCCCTTTTCTAAATCCGGCTTGAAGTTTTGGGAGGGCTTCCTTATCTTCCACCAGTCGATTCAATACTATTCTTTCATAGAGCTTTCCTACGTGGGAGGTGAGAGAGACAGGCCTGTAGTTGGTTACGCTTTTCCTGCTCTTGTTTGCCTTGGGAATTGGTACCACAATAGCGTGCTTCCAGGCGCTAGGAACAACGCCTTGCCTCCAGCATTTGTTATATAATCTTAGCAGATTCATTTGCATGGAAAGCGGCAGTTGCTGTAGGAGAGGGTATGTGACCTTATCTGCTCCAGGCGACTTCTTGTTTGTCCGGGTTGCCCTGAGTGCCCAGCGCAATTCTTGTAGGGTTAGGCTCGAGTCTTCCCCTTTCGGTGGAGAAAGATCCATTCGGGATTCTTGTTCGCGACGGAGGCGCAGTTGTGCTTCGGGGAGGCTGGCCATGGTACTTGCACTAGCAAAGTGGTGGAGAAAGCTTTCAGCCTTCTCCTCAGGAGTGCACAGGATCGTACCGTCTGGGGCTGTAAGGTCATTATCCGGTGGGTTATATCGGCTCTTTAGGATCTTGACCTTTTTCCAAGCTGCGCTTAGGTCCAAAATGTTGTCCTTGCTATCCATCCAGTATGCAAGCTTTGCTTGGGCTATGGTCCTCTTGCAACGCGAATTTGTTGTCTTCATCTCGATGAAGGCTTCTTCCGACCCTTCTCTCTTGTACCGATGGTAGGCCAACCTTTTGTTGTGGACAGCAATCTTGCAGTCCTCCGTCCACCAAGGGTGGCCACGCCTTCCCTGACCAATGCTGACGAAGGGGATTGCGTGTCTAGCTGCTGCCAGAACTATGCCGGTGAACTGCTGATTTAAGCTGTCCACAGAGTTGTCGAGGTCTAGGCTAATGTCATCGTTGTTCAAGAACTCTTTGTATGCAGTCCAGTTTGACTTATCTTTCGTATCCTCAAACCTAGCGGGAGCCACGGACTGGTTCACACTTGGGGACCCTTTGTCTTCAGATCATCTCCCTATCTGCGTCTCCATACACCTCTCACCTGTAGTCCACCTGCCTCCACTGCAAGGAAACCTTAACCTTCATAGTGTCACAACAAAGTATAACTTAAATACAATAGTATAGAAAACAGGAGAGGTCACTCAACGTAAATACGTAAGGATTATCTTACAAAGAAACAAAAATATAAATAAAAACAATAAATAAAATGGGTGAAAATTGAAACAGGTGATAAAATGTCACTCAGCATAAATACATAAGGATGACAATTGACAAGGTGATAAAAGGACATTCAACATAAATACATAAGAAATATCCTACAAAGAAACAAAATATAAATGATAATAACAAGAAATAAGAATGGTGACAATTGACACATGTGATTCAACATAAATACATAAGGATCGTCTTACAAAGAAACAAAAATAGAAATAATAATAATAAATATATACATATACATACATACATATATATGTGCACGCATGCACACGCATACATATATATAATAGAAAATGATAATAACAAGAATAAATAAATAAAAATGGGTGACAGTTGACACAGGTGAAAAAAGGTCACACAAAATGGCTAAGGCGGAGCTTTGGGACATTGTCCTACAATTTGGTTAATAACAAAATTATCTAGTTTAAAAAGACCAGTGCTTAAGTTGAGATTTTCATTACAAGCAAAAATCTTTATTCACGTGTTTTTTGTGATTACTGTTATATATATATATATATATATATATATATATATATATATATATATATATATATATATATGTGTGTGTGTGTGTGTGTGTGTGTGTGTGTGTGTGTGTGTGTGTGTGTGTGTGTGTGTGTGTGTGTGTGTGTGTGTGTGTGTGTGTGTGTGTGTGTGTGTGTGTGTGTGTGTGTGTGTGTGTGTGTGTGTGTGTGTGTGTGTGTGTGTGTGTGTGTGTGTGTGTGTGTGTGTGTGTGTGTGTGTGTGTGTGTGTGTGTGTGTGTGTGTGTGTGCGTGTGTGAACTCATAGAGTTTGCAAAACCAAAATTTCTACTCCAGGGAACCTCTCAAGAAATTTCATTTATGCACTTTCCAGTCAGCGTCTAACTGGGTTTACTGGGAGCTTTCCAGCGGAGGTCTTTCCATGACCCCAGTGTCTGTGCATAACCACTCTTTCTTTCTTTCTTTCAGATCCAGTAAGTTCTTTGGCTTTCCTATTATTCTTTGCTTTCGTTCTCTTCGCTTTTCCTTTTCCTCTTCTTAATCTACGATACCAATGTATTCACCATGGTCTTTGGATCACCTGTTGGACACGTGATCGACAGTTATTTCCCTCCCGGATGAAAGCTCAGAGCTCATATGACCGATCTATGGGTAATGCTGTGACCTTACACGCACACACACACCCAACTCCCCGCCCACGAGAGTTGGAGTAACGATTCGAAGCGCAGTGATACTGAAATTATTTCAGCCCTGGTCAGGATTCGAACCAGGTACCGCCGTAGTGACAGTCGGAGACTCTAGCAACCGCGCCACACGTGTGCGCGTGTGACGTAAGCTGATGCGTGCCGGTCTTGCATTTACTTCGTCGTGGGTTCGATTCCCGGCAGTGATTCTTACCTGACCCAAGAGTCCAACCACACAGACGAAGAGGTGGCGGCTTCGGCCACAGCTAGTCAGCTCCTCTTGGCGTAGTAGGCGCCTCACCTTCTTCTTCTTTTCTTTCACCTCTTTTTACGCTATTTTCCATCTCTTGATTACTCAGGTACTTGTCTGTGTGTGTGCGCGCACGCGTGTGTCGGTGTGTGTGTGTGCGTAGGTGTGATTCACCATGGTCTTGGATCACGTGTTGGACTCGTGATCGACAATTATTAACCTCCCAGATGAGAGCTCAGAGCTCGTATGACCGATCTATAGGTAATGCTTTGACCTTACACGCACACACGCACCCAACTCCCTGCTCACGAGAATTGGAGTAACGACTCGCAGTGCAGCGATACTGAAATTATTTCAGCCCTGGGCGGGATTCGAACCCGGACCGCCGTAGTGGTGGCCGCGATCGCTATCACTGCACCCTCGAGTGCGCATGCGTGTGTGTGTGTGTGTGTGTGTGTGTGTGTGTGTGTGTGTGTGTGTGTGTGTGTGTGTGTGTGTGTGTGTGTGTGTGTGTGTGTGTGTGTGTGTGTGTGTGTGTGTGTGTGTGTGTGTGTGTGTGTGATTTTAATCTCCCCTGGCTTTTTCCTTTTTGTTCCTTTGACTAATGCCCCTGTTGTGTTCTCACGAAAAAAACTCCTTCCCCTCCCACCCGCACCCACCCTTCCTCTTGGGAGGTTGCAAAAGCCAAACACTTTTTTTTTTTTTCCTGCGCCCTCTGTTTTCTAAACAAACATAGCAGCTATTTTGTGTTTGGTCTTCCTCTTCTTCGCAGCACTCAGTCTTGTACATAAACGACTTAGACGACGGGATAAATAGTGATGTTAGCAAGTTTGCGGACGACACTAAAATAGGAAGCCTAATTAGGTCAGGAGACGACGCAGAGATTCTGCAGGATGATCTTAGATTGTTAATATGGTCGGTGAAATGGCAAATGAACTTTAATATCTCTAAGTGTAGCGTGTTAAACGTAGGGCTACACAACCCCAAAAATAGACACAGCTTAGATAAGACGTTTTTAGAAAAATCTGAGTGCGAGAGGGACTTGGGAAATAAAGCTAACAGAGCATTAGGTTTCATTGCTAGGCGGTAACGAATAGAAGTGCAGAGGTAATTATTAAACTCTATCTAGCGATAGTTAGACCCATCCTTGACTATGCGGCATAGTTTTGGTCTCCGTCCTACATAATGGACATCAATTCACAAGAATCAGTACAGAGAAGAATGACCAAAATGATACATGGACTCGGAAATTTGCCTTACGAAGAGAGGCCTAGACACCTAAACTCTCTGGCAAAACGCAGAGTGCGGGGTGATCTAATAGAGGTGTTCAAGTGGATCAAAGGCTTTAACAAGGGTGATGCAAACAAGGTCATCATAATAAAACAACAGGGCAGGACTCGCAGTAATGAGTATAAATTGGACAAATTTAGATCTAAGAAGGAAATAGGCAAGAATTGGTTTACTAATAGGGTGGTCGATGAATGGAATAAACTTAGTAACCATGTAGTAAGCGCTGAAACTATCAGTTGTTTTATGAAACGATTAGACAACTTTATGGATGGGGATGACAGGTGGTGATGAACACGGAGCTGCCTAGTATAGGCCGTATGGTCTCTTGCAGTCTCCTTTATTCTTATGGTGTTATGTGTGCGTTTAAGGTCACAACATTACCCATATATCGGTCATGCATGAGCTCTGAGCTCTTTTTCGGGAGGGAAATAGCTGTCGATCACGAGTCCAACACGTGAT
>NW_027467579.1:117500-127500 GCF_046742065.1 Oratosquilla oratoria
GTCATGTCGCGCGGTCGTGAAAACATTTCACATAATATACTATAATGGGCATAACTCACCCAAGACATTAGGCTATTTTAATGAAAACATATTATAAAAGCCTAATTTATTATGAAGAATAAATCATTAAGCATGATTTTTGCCAGTCTAGCATAATTTTTAGTGGTTGTCTAACATTCCCGTATGACAACTAAAAATTATGCTAGACTGGCAAAAATCATGCTTAATCTTTTATTCTTCATAATAAATATATATATATTTGTTATTATAATAGCCCAATGTCATGGGTGAAATATGCCCATTTTAGTATATTATGTGAAATATATTCACGACCGCGCGGCATGACGTAACACGGGAATATATAAGACAACTAAAAATAATGCTAGTCTGGCAAATATCATGCTTAATCTTTTATTCTTCATAATAGATTAGGTTTTTATAATATTTTGTCACTAAAATAGCCGAATGGCATAGGTGAATTATAAACATTTTAGTATATTATGTGAAATGTTTTCACGACCGCGCGACATGACGTCACACGGAATACGTTAGACAAAACTAAAAATTATGCTAGACTGGCAAAAATCATGCTAAATCTTTTATTCTTCATAATAAATTAGGTTTTTGATATTTTGTCATTAAAATAGTCGTGGAAACATTTCACATAATATACTAAAATGGGCATAATTCACCCATGACATTGGGCTATTTTAATGAAAAAATATGATAAAAAATCTAATTCCATATGAAGAATAAAAGAATAAGCATGATTTACCAGTATAACATAATTTTTAGTTGTTGTCTAACATATTCCCGTGTGACGTCATGTCGCTCGGTCGTGAAAACATTTCCCATAATATACTAAAATGGGCATATTTCACCCATGACATTGGGCTATTATAATAACCAAAAAAATCTATTATGAAGAATAAAAGATTAGGTATAGTTTTTGCCAGTCTAGCATAATTTTAAGTTGTTATCTATCATATTCCCGTGTGACGTCGGTTGTGAAAGCATTTCACATAATATACTAAAATTGGCATAATTCACCCATGGCATTTGGGTATTTTAATGAAAAAAGTTTTAATGAAGAATAAAAAATAAGCATGATTTTCTTCCAGTCTAGCATAATTTTTAGTTGTTTAATATATTCTCGTGTGACGTCGTGACGAGCAGTAGTGAAAACATTTCACATAATTGCACTAAACAATTCACTCATGACATTGGGCTATTTTAATGAGAAAATATTATAACGATTTTTTTTTTTTTTTTAATAAACAAAATTTAAGCGTTATTTTTGCCAGTCTAGCATGACTTTTAAGTTGGCAAACATATTCCCGCTTGAGAATTTATTAATTTTTGACCGTACGCTGACCGTATCGAGCATTTTTTTTTTTTTTAGCTTAAAACAGTCTAGGAGGCGATATTACGTTATTTTATGCTATATTCAGGTTTACTTTGGTAAAGTGAAGAGTTACTTTGGACAGGGCAGACAAACAGTGCATGAATTGAAATCTAAATTTAATTCAAAAACAATATTCCGAAGGGAAACTTAACATCCTTATTTAAAAGTATAACAAAAAAGTAATTAAATCATATTTCACCAGGGAAGGGGAAATGATATATGTCAAACATCCCAAGAAATAGAAGAAAATAAATATAATTCCTGCGACCACGGCTGTCGTTCCCCATTTTCTACCTCTTGCCATCCACCTTAAAAGTCGACATTTTAGTTAATTCGCCGACATTCTTACGGAACAGAGACAACGCAGCATTCTTATGCTTGGGGATAAATGTCCACTCAGAAAAGAATGCTAATTAATTTAATTTTCAATAAAATCGCCCTTTTTTTGTTAGATAATTTACATATTTCTAGTACCGTTAGGATTCTAAGTAAAATAAGAAATAATGATAATAATGATTATAATGGGAACAATGATTATAATGGGAACAATAATTATAATAGTAATAACAATAATAATAATCAGATTAATAATAATAATAGTAATGACAAGAACAATGATGATGATTGATAATAATAATGATGATGATGATGATAATGATAATAAATGATGACGGAGACGACGATGACGATAATAATGATAAATGATGACGGAGGCAATGATGATGATAATGATAATAATAACAATAATAGTAATAGTAATAATGATGATCATGATAATGATAATGAGATAATGATAATGAGATAATGATAATGAGATAATGATAATGATAATGAGATGATGATGATAATGAGATGATGATGATAATGAGATGATGATGATGATAATGAGATGATGATGATGATAATGAGATAATGATGATGATAATGAGATGATGATGATAATGAGATGATGATGATGATAATGAGATGATGATGATGATAATGAGATGATGATGATGATAATGAGATGATGATGATGATAATGAGATGATGATGATGATGATGATGATGATGACGACAACACATACATACATACATACATACATACATACATATACCAAGGCTTTCTCTCCCTTACAAGGGAGGTAGCCAAAAAGGAAAAGGCATAAAATCATTTCCACCCATTCCATCCCTGAATACACTCCACACCCCTCCACCCTCCCTCTTATCTGAGTACCTCTTGGATGATGGGTCATCCTTGCACCTTGTCCACTGCCCTGGGTCAGAAGCAGTGTCGCAAGACACAGCACATCCACAGCAAGGCCGCTTCATTAAATCGGCGACCCCCCCTCTCCATCCCCCTATTGCATAAAAGGAGAGGACGGGGAGAAATCCCTTCGGGCTGCGTCAAATTTTGCTCACACATACTACCTCACCCCCCATCCCCCCGCTCATTCCACCTCATGCAATCACAACATCATCCATATACAACCATTCTCCATTCACCCCTGTCTTCTGTCCTCTCCCGTCCTTCCTCAACAGACATTCCCCTCTTCCCCAAAGCCCCCTTCACCCCATCCATCCACCTCATCCTAGGACGCCCCCTCATGTTCACTCCCTCCACGTCTGCCTTCCATACCTCTTTTACTAGTCTTTCTTCACTCATTCTTTCCATGTGTCCAAACCATCCTAATACTCTTTCATCAACCCTATCTCCCAACTCCCTTCCCACCCCTGTTCTCCTCCTCACTTCCTCATTTCTCACTCTATCTAGCCTAGTAGTCCCCATCATACTTCTCAGACACCTCATCTCAAACACATTCAAACTCCTTCTCTCTTCTTCTCTTATGTTCCATGTTTCTGCTCCATACAGTGCTGTTGGCACAATCACTCCTTCATACAGTCTCTTCTTAGCATCCATTCTCAAATGTCTATTCCTCATTACACTCTTCAATCCACCAAGGCATTTACTCGCTTCTCTCAATCTGCACTCTACCTCCACCTTCACTCCACCTTTTCCTGCCACATTTGCACCCAAGTATCTAAAACTATTCACTTCCTCCAGTTGGTCTCCCTTAATGCTCACTTCCAGTCTACTGCCACTTTCACCCCTTGTACATCTCATCACCTTACATTTACCCACATTTATCTTTAGCTTTCTTCTATCACATACTCTCCCAAACTCTGTCACCAACTTCCTTAATCCCTCTTCCGATCCTGCCACAAGCGCAGTGTCGTCCGCAAACAACAGCTGGCTCACCTCCCACTTTTCTCCATTTTCTTTAACCACCTCCAATCCCTTGCCCACTACCCTTGCATACCTCTCGCACCACCCTATCCATGTATAAGTTGAACAGCCAGGGCGACATAACGCATTCTTGACGAAGTCCCACCTTTACCTCGAACCACTCACTCTCCATTTCCAATCCTGACACAAGCTCTACTACTCTCATAAAAACTCTTGACAGCTCCTAGAAGCTTTCCTCCTATCCCGTATATCTGCATAACCTCCCACAGTGCCTTTCTGTCTACCCTATCATAAGCCTTTTCCAGATCCATAAAAGCCCAAAAAAACATCCTTCCCCTTTCTTATAGCTTTCTCACATATCTGTCTTACCACAAAAATCTGATCTACACAACCTCTACCTGTCCTAAATCCACACTGTTCCTCACCAATTACTCCTTCTGTTCCCCTCCTAATCCTCTCAATCAAGATCCTCCCATAAGCCTTCCCAACTACACTTAACAAGCTAATCCCTCTGAAACTACTACATTCACACTTGTCCCCTTTTCCCTTGTAAAGAGGAACTATACAGGCACTCCTCCAGTCCTCCGGCACTCTACCCTCTCTCCAGCAAACATTAAATAACCTCACCAGCCAGTCCATCATCACTGTATCTCCCTTTTTCATACATTCCGCATGGCATCCATCCAGACCAGGTGCCTTACCTGCTTTCGTCATCTTAACAACTGCCTTCATCTCATCCTTCCTTATTTCTCCTCACTCCTCACTCTCATTTTCTTCGCATTTTCCACTGCAGCTATTTTTCCCTCCCTATCCTCCTTCACATTTAGCAACTCCCTAAAATATTCTGCCCATCTTCCCCTTACTGCCTTCTCTTCCATTATCACCTCCCCATCTGGACCTTTTATCTTTTCTTCTCTACTTGATTCGCCTCCTCTTCCTCTCTTAATTTCTTTCCAAAACATCTTTTTATTACTTTCAAAATTATCTGTCATACTCTTACCCCATTTCACATCTGCTCTCCTCTTTGCCTCCTTTAGCTTTTGCTTTACTTCTCTTTTCTTTTCTTTCTACCTCTCATATGACTCCCTCGTCCTATTTTGTAACCAATCTGTGAAAGCTCGCTTCTTCTCTTCTACAACCTTCTTTGTTTCCTCATCCCACCATTCACTACCCTTCCTTCTATTTCCTCCTGTCCTTCTTGTTCTACACACCATCCTTGCACACTTTGTGACTCTCTCCTTGAACCATCCCCATTCCTCTTCCACACCTAGCTCTACTCTATCCTTTACTCCCTCCCACTCCTCCTTCAGCTTCTTTCCGTACTCCTTCTCCTTTCCTTTTTCATTCAAAGAGTTCACTCTAAGAACCTTCCTACCTTTTGTCCCTACCTTATATATATACTGGTAAAGACTTAAAAACTAGAATAAATCAGCACAAATATAGTGTAAGGAGTGGGCAAAGTTCCAGTGGCCTTTTTGTCCATGTAAGAGACCACAATCATCCTATTGACTGGGATAATTCGAATGTAATAATTTCTTGTAGATCCTTATTAGAAAGAAACATTATTGAATCCAGTCATATTAAACAAACCTTTGACCATAATATCAATTTAAGTTTAGGATTATTTAAGCTTGATGATTTTGTTATTGATAGAATTGTAAGAATTTCTCCAAGTGTTACTAAGCCGGGGTGACGTAACGTCATGGACCAAACGTCCGTATATGTAAACATCGGCTCTACCTGATTGTGAAGCATCTTGTGTGTCCTTCCCATGTTCCTAGCTTGTCTTCTACTTTATGTATATATTTCCACCTTTGTCTCTGTAACTGTGTATTCCTTGATAATGTCTTAAATAGACGAAAACGTTCGGACTAAGCTTCTTATTTCCCAGTGGTTTTTTCTGCACACACACACACACACACACACACACACACACACACACACACACACACACACACACACACACACACACACACACACACACATATATATATATATATATATATATATATATATATATATATATATATATATATATATATATATATATATATATATATATATATATATATATAAGCACACTGACACAGACACACAAACTCATACACTCACACACTCACACAAGCATATGCACACACATACACACACACACACACAAAGGATTACAAAGGATTGCAAAGGCGGAGCATGCCGACAGGAGACCTTTTGATCGATATCTAGGTCGGATGCAAAAAAAAAAAAAAAAAAAAAAAAAATATTAATAAAATAATAAATAACAACTATAATAATGTAAATAACAAATAAAATACATAAATAAATGCATAGTTATAGTTAAAATAATAAACAAACAGGTAAATAGTAAATGATAAATTAACACATAACTAATAATAAATGAAAATCAGACAGACAAATGATAACAAAACAAAAACAAATAGTATAAGATAAATTATAATCATTACAGCATCTTACTTAGGTATTTATCTAAATGATTCTTAAAGCTTCGAACTGAACTACATTGCATCAAATTTTTATAATATATACTAATCTATCTCCCATTCATTCAACTTTTGCATACAAAAATAAAATTATAATTGATGTCAAGAGAAATGGCAATTTGAATGTTCTAGAAGATTCACGCCCGCTAACGCATGTACTTACATACATACAGACAATGACGCATCAATTTTCGTTGTATAGAACATCTACGCATAATGCTAACAGAATTAGAATATAAGATGTGAGATTCTCCCTACATACACAGAATGGGGAGGATTTTCGACTCAGAGGGAACTGACATGGTTTTTCTTTAAGATTAGATATTGGTTGGTTCATTATTCTCACTCTTTCAGTACGGAAAGAAGAGAACAGGATCATTTCATGCCGACCATTTAATCTTAAAAACTGCCTTTCGACCCCATAGTAATTTAATGACCCCTTTCGACTCGATAGTAATTTACTGACCCCTTTCGACAACCTAGCAACCTAATGACCCCCTTTTGACCCCATGGATGGTCTCATCGACCCCCTAGCTAGCAATCCAGTGACCCCCTTTCGACCCCTTGGCTATTTGTCGTCGACCCCTTCCTTGGATGGATGGTCTCATTGATCCATCACTGGGGGTCGATATCGACCACTCTGGGAACCCCTGGACTAGCTTATCTGGATACTATTTAAATCACAAAAACAAATTTATCTAACTTATCTAACATTATCTAACATATTAGTACAATAACATAGAATTAATCTTAGATTTTCATTGTTTGTTTTGGCTTTGTTAAGGAAAATATTTCTATTTCACACAAATTTAGCTTAACTCTTGTTCGACGACTTCGTCCGTATGCGCACAAAATATGAATAAATGAATAAATAGATAAATTTTCACAAATAAGATCTGCAATGGCAGACGTAGACACACTACACTCAAGATATAATATACATAGAATGTTTATAATGATATGCACATATAGTCCATCAACAGAAACAAAGCCCAAGTCAAGGGTACCATTCGAACAAGCAACTTTTACACATGTTGCCAGGTACAATTTCTTGTTTGTTTGTTTTTTCATAATTTTCCAATTAATATTTCTTCTCGTAGAACATACGAAATACAATTATCATTGTTTATAATGCTGTTATCATAACACACCTTGAAACCAAACTAAAGAAAGGAATATATATATATATATATATGTATATATATGTATGTACATACATGTGTGTATACACACATACATAATTTTAGGGTACATTTGGTACACTTGTCATGACATCCTCCGTGATTGGCAGGTAGGAGTCACGTGACTAAATTCAAATATCTTCGAATCCATGAAACATCACAGTAATTTTCCTCAGGATACCTCCAGCCGATTTTTTCTTTGACTTGAAATGTTATTTTGAATATTTCAAATTATTTTTTTATATCTTTTACAAAGGCATTTTATAAATAAGAAAATCGTGTATATATGTTTGGTAGGGTGAGGGTAGCGAGAGGAGAAGTTTAAAAGTTTTATATTGTTATCGTCGTCGTTGTTTTGTCGTCTCAAATTTGAACGCCTTAAGTCTGACTTCGTCTTTATCTATTTTCCGTTTGATGGTGGGGAGGATTAATGGTTGGTGTATCTATTCATCTGAAAAAAAATCTAGCCCAGAACGGAAAAATATATAAACTACAATATTATATTCTTTTTTTATGTCGATATTGTAGCTGTGGCCATGAATGAGGGAAACGAACATGGCTGTCTCCGTAGATTTGATAATGATAATGAAGACAATAAGATGATGATGATGGCGATAACACCTAAATAAAAAAAAATAGAATTAAATTGGGTCGAAAATTGAGAGAAAAAAATGTCGAGGCGAATTAAATGAGAAAAATTTGAAGACGGGAGGGTTAGGGAGGGAAGTGGGAGGAGCCATTTTCTGTTGTGTTGTGTAGATGTTGAGGAGGAGGTGGATTATGGAGGTGGAGGTGGTTGAGAGAGATGATGAGGATATCTTCCCACATTTTTACAGCGTCGGAAAGTGGAGATTCGTCTGGAAGCAAGACCGCCACTGCACGTACGTCGTCAAATATTATATCCCCTTGTAGTATCTCGGAAGGAAATACCTACAAACCTTCTTCCCCCTCCTCCTCCCTCCCTCCCCCTCTGTTCTCTCCTTGTCCCTTTACTGCGATTTTCTCTGAAAAAAAGAAAAGAATATATATATATATATATATATATATATATATATATATATATATATATATATATATATGAATAGATAGAAAGTCTTGTCCTTCCCTCCCTATCTCTCCACCCTCCCTATTTCAAAGCCAATTCCCCTCCATCCCCTCACCCGCTCCCTCCCGGTACCCTTGTTGCCATATTACATATACGCATGCGTCTTGTCAAGATGTCCCATTTTATGTGACAAAACCTATACAAATATATTAAATATGTTTTAATTATTACAATTTTATTTATATAAAAAAATATATTACAGGAAAACTGCTGGAGATAAAAATTTGTGTCAAAAATAAGCATTTGCTATATAGTTGCATAGTTGTAGTACATCGGATGTCAGGGTATACGTATATGAATAAATACACGAAAATATTCATATTTTACGCTCAGTAGCATGAAAGGTAAATTCAGTAGCTTGCCTATCAACCCCCTCCACCCCCTCCCTCCTTAATAAAAATTTCTTTAGTGGTCGGTGTTGTCTATGTTTGCACGATTCCCATTCTCTTAGATTAGAGACGACTCCGTTCTCTTAGTTAGAACCTGTGACGTAATGTCACGCCTGCATGTCAACCGCCAATGGCGCGGGCACGGGAACATTAAGGGTTGATTCACACTATCGGTCCGGTCGCGCTCCACTCTCGGTCTGCTCTCGGTTCTAAGGCATTCACACGTACGGTCCGCTCTCGCTCCCGTCATCGCCCCTCCCTCGATACCAGTAGAAGTCTTACCATCAGTTACGAAGGAAGTGTGACTTTTCTGACGCCGAGTTGGCAATATTCGCTATTGCACTTGATGAAGAAAAAGAAGAAGGTAAACAAAATAGAAAAAGAAAGAGATTGTGGGTTCATCCTATGTTGCAAGATAGGAAGACTGAAGGAGAATTTCATACTCTGTATCCTCGTCTTATTGATGATGAGAGTAAATTCCACAGCTATTTCAGAATGAACAAAGGAACATTTGAGAAAATACTATCCAAAATTGAGGATGACTTGAAATGTACAAGAAGATGCTGCACTTCCTGGCACTGATGTGCTTGCACCATACGTTATAGTGGGAGATGAGGCTTTCCCGCTGAAGAGAAATTTGATGAGGCCCTACCCAGGTTCACAGACTGAACATAAGATAGAGAAGAGGATTTTTAATTATAGATTATCTAGAGCCAGGAGGATAGTTGAGTGCACATTTGGTATTCTAGTGCAAACCTTCAGAATATATTTAAGGAAACTTAAAGCTATGCCTTCTAACGCTAATGCAATCATTACAACAACATGCATACTTCACAATCTGATACACCCAAATGCTGTTGCATTACCAGATACTGTTGTCAAACACAGTACGTCCAATGAGAGGAAGAGGGGGAAATGCTACAAAGGAGGCTTTTGGCGCGAGAGAAACACTGAGAGATTATTTCAGCTCCCCAGCTGGTTCAATGCCTTGGCAAAATGATAAAATATAAGTAGACAAACAAACTTGTGTAGGAATATTTGTTGAGTGAGCTAAGGAGATGCATTTCCGCAGTGGATAATAGGTTGTTATTATACATATGGAATTTCTTTCTTCGGTTAATAATGTGTATTTTTTTCTCTCAGTACCTTGGCAATATGATAAGTATGCAAACATTATCACTGTAGTGCAGCGAAGTCA
>NW_027467579.1:132500-176619 GCF_046742065.1 Oratosquilla oratoria
TTTGTGTTAATCTATTTAGTTTTCATGTTGTAATTTATTCAAATATATTTTATTTTATATAAAGACGTGAAATATAATTTCATTAAGTGGTAAACACGAGATATAACTGTTTATGAGATTTTTGTACTGCGTGAGTGACATGACGTCATAACGAGCGAAAGGTTACATTGCGTGGGTTTGTGTTAATCTATTTAGCTTTCATTTTGTTGTTTATTCGAATATATTTCTTTTATATAAAAAACGTGAAATATAATTTCATAAAATGATAAACACAAAATATAACAGTTTATAAATATTTTGTACTGCGAGAGCGACATGACGTCATAACGCGCGAAAGATTACTTTGCGTGGGTTTGTGTTAATCTTTAGTTTTCATTTTGTAATTTATTCATATGTATTTTTATATAAAAACGCGAAATACAATTTCATAAAGTAATAAACACGAAATATAACAGTTTTTAAGATTTTAGTACTGCGAGAGCGACATGACGTCATAACGTGCGAAAGGTTACTTTGCGTTGGTTTGTGTTAATCTATTTAGTTTTCATTTTGTAATTTATTCAAATATATTTCTTTTATATCAAAAACGTGGTATTGAATTTGATAAAGTGATAAACACGAAATATAACAGTTTATGAGTTTTTTGGACTGCGAGAGCGACATGACGTCATAACGCGCGAAAGGTTACTTTTGAGTGAGTTTGTGTTGATCTATTTAGTTTTCATTTTGAAATTTATTCAAATATATATCTTTTATATAAAAAAACGTAGAATATAATTAAATAAAGTGATAAACACGAAATATAACAGTTTATGAGATTTTGTACTGCGAGAGCGACATGACGTCATAACGATTGAAAGGTTACTTTGCGTGGGTTTGTGTTAATCTATTTAGTTTGCATTTTTTTAAGTCAAACATATTTCTTTTGTAAAAGAAACGTGAAACATATTTTCATAAAGTGATATACACGAGATATAACAGTTTATAAGATTTTTGTGCAGCGAGAGCGACATAACGTCATAACGAGCAGAAGGTTAGTTTGCGTGGGTTTGTGTTAATCTATTTAGTTTTCATTTTGTAATTTATTCAAATATATTTCTTTTATATAAAAACGTGAAAAACAACTTCATAAAGTGATAAACACGAGATATAACAGTTTATGAGATTCTTGTACTGCGAGAGCAACATGACGTCATGACGCGCGAAAGGTTACTTTGCGTGAGTTTGTGTTAATCTATTTAGTTTTCATTTTGTAATTTATTCAAATATATTTATTTTATAAAAAAAACGTGAAATATAATTTCATAAAGTTTATGAGATTGTACTGCGAAAGCGACATGACGTCATAACGCGCGAAAGGTTAATTTGTGTGGGTTTGTGTTGATCTATTTAGTTTTCATTTTGTAGTTTGTTCAAATATATATCTTTTATAATTAGAATATATTTCTTTTATGTAAAAAACGTGAAATATATTTTCATAAAGTGATAAACACGAAATATAACAGTTGATAAGATTTTTGTAGTGCGAGAGCGACATGACGTGATAACGAGCGAAGGGTTACTTTGCGTGGATTTGTGTTGATCTATTTAGTATTCATTTTGTAATTTATTCATATATATTTCTTTTATATAAAAAAGGTGATATATAATTTCATAAAGTGATAAACACGAAATATAACAATCTATAAGATTTTTGTACTGCGAGAGCGACATGACGTCATAACGAGCGAAAGGTTACTTTGAGTGGGTTTGTGTTAATCTATTTAGTTTTCATGTTGTAATTTATTCATATATATTTCTTTTATATAGAAAAAACGTGAAATATAATTTTATAGCGTGACAAATACGCAATACAACAGTTTATAGCATTTTAGTACTGGGAGAGCAACTGGACGTCATAATGGTCGAAAGTTTACTTTGCATGGGTTTGTGTTAATCTATTTAGTTTTTATGTTGTAGTTTATTCGAATATATTTCTTTTATGTAAAAACGTGAAATATAATTTCATAAAGTGATAAACACGAAATATAACAGTTAAAAAGATTTTTGTGCTGCGACAGTGACATATCGTCATAACGTGCGAAAAGTTACTTTGCTAGGGTTTGTGTTAATCTATATAGTTTTCATTTTGTAATTTATTCAAAATATTTCTTTTATATAAAAAACGTGAAATGTAATTCTATAAAATGATACATACATATACCAAGGCTTTTCCCCCCTTACAAGGGAGGTAGCCAAAATAGAAAAGGCATAAAATCATTCCCACCCATTCTATCCCTGAAATACACTCCACACCCCTCCACCCTCCCTCTTCCCTCTTATCTTAGCACCTCCTGGATGACGGGTCATCCCTGCACCTTGTCCACTGCCCTGGGTCAGAAGCAGTGTCGTAAGACATAGCACATCCACAGCAAGGCCGTTTCATTAAATCAGCGACCCCCCCCCCTCTCCGTCCCCCCATGCATAAAAGGAGAAGACGGGGAGAAATCCCTTCGGGCTGCGTCAAATTTTGCTCACACATACTACCTCATCCCCATCCCCCTCACAATGATAAACACGATATATAACAGTATATTAGATTTTTGTACTGCGAGAACGACATGACGTCATAACGTGCGAAATTTAATTTGTGTGTGTTTGTGTTAATCTATTTAGTTTTGATTATGTAATTAATTCAAATATATTTCTTTAATATAAAAACGTGAAATACAATTTCATAAAGTGATAAACACGAAATATAAGTTAATAAGATTTTTGTACTGGGAGAGCGACAAGACGTCATAACGAGCAGAAGGTTACTTTGCGTGGGTTTGTGTTAATCTATTTAGTTTTCATTTTGTAAGTTATTCATATATATTTCTTTTATATAAAAATGTTAAATATGATTTCATAAAGTGATAAACATGACATATAACAGTTTATGAGATTTTTGTACTGCGACAGCGACATGATGTCATAACGAGTGTAAGGTTGCTTTGCGTGGGTTTGTGTTAATCTATTTAGCTTTCATTTTATAATATATTCAAATATACATCTTTTATATAAAAACGTGAAATATAATTTCATAAAGTGATAAATACGAAGTATAACAGTATGTGATTTTTGTACTGCGAGAGCGACACGACGTCATAACGCGTGAAAAGCGGCCCATACACGATCAATTACACAATGTAACACATGCTTTTTTATTTGTATTTTTTATGTTTATATATGTATTTCGTGTCACTGAATCCAAATATCACATTAGGTTTGACGTAACATCGATATTTCTTTATTTATTCTTGATTTTATATTTTATTGTTATATACGCAACCTTTCTCTACAGTAGTTAATTGATTCAATCTACTTTAGCATTCTAAGGATAATTATACAACATCTAGTATTTTTTTCATAATATGAAGTGTATTTAAGAGCTACAATATTAGTAAGAACAAAATAAACAACACAACTTTGCACTGCAAGTGTTTTGATGACTCTTCTCATGATTAGAAGTGCTTTGACGATCGAGATTTTCTAGAATGCATGCTTTCGTCTTTTCTGACTAGTGACCATATGTAATCTCCCATCATAGCAGTATTCCATCGTCCTTGATATCTTCTTTCCATAGTTGCGATATCCTGATGAAATCTCTCGCCATGCTCCTCACTGACAGCCCCCAAGTTTTCGGGGAAGAAATCTAGGTGAGAATGCAAGAAATGTATCTTGAAGGACATACGACAACCAAGTTTCCTGAAGTTCTCAATAAGCTTTGCCACTATTTGTTTATAATTAGGGTCCTTGTGATTTCCTAGGAATCCACGAACTACATCACGAAATGAACACCAAGCTTCTCTTTCAACTTTCGTCATCGCTCTTTCCAGTTTCTCCGACTTCAACATTTTGTTTACCTGGGGTCCAACAAATATACCACCCTTGAGCTTAGCCTCAGATAGCTTGGGAAACATGAGACAAATTTCTTGGAAAGTTTCGCCTCCAAAATCCAAAGCCTTCACAAACTGTTTAATTAACCCTAGCTTGATATGAAGTGGGGGTAATAGAACTTTTTTCGAATCTACTAGAGGCTGTCTGAGAACATTTAACATTCCTGGCTGCAGTTCAACTCTTGGGGGCCAATGAACTTTATTATAATGATCATCATCAGCCCTGCTGTCCCATAAACAAAGAAAACAGGAATACTTTGTGTATCCCCCTTGTAAGCCAAGCAAAAAGGCTAGCATCTTGAAATCACCACAAACATCCCATTTGAATTCAGCATGATTGATTTTTTCAAGAAGCTGTTTGACATTATGATAGTATTCTTTCTTCTGTACTGAGTGTGCAAGAGGCAAAGATGGGTTTTTATTTCCATTGTGTAGCAATACTGCTTTGAGACTTCGTGTTGAGCTATCTATGAACAGTCGCCATTCTGCAGGAACATGTTCGAATCCAAGGGCTGTAAACAAACCAGTAACATCCTTACAATAACACATATCATCACTAAAGTCATTGTAAATTTTAAATTCTTCATGTCGTTTCCGGTACACAGTTGTCCTGCAGTCTTCTCCTAGTAGATTCCATTCTTTCATCCTTGATGTAAGAAGCTCAGCTCCTGACTTAGTAAGACCTAAGTCTCTGATTAAGTCATCTAGCTCACTCTGACTTGGAAAGTGAGGCTCCGAAGTCGTTCTTGGTGCGAAATCTTCGTCTCCCATTTCATGGCTGCTGCTACCTGCTGACCCTTCAGATGAAATTTCCATTGTATCTTCCATCTGGAAAGAAAGAAATAACTAAATATAGCAACTTCAACAAAGACGAATAGCATTAGTATTCCATATATCTTTAGGAAAGTGAATATATAGTAAGTACTTAATATTGAAGTTAATTAAAAGTAAAGAGAGTATGATAAAAATAAACTTGCATTTTCTGGTGGTTGTGGTACTGGTAAGCTATCATCATGTGGGACAGGTGCTCTAGATGATGGTATGTCTGGATACTGCAGAGCTTGTCTTCCTTTCATTTTCCTGTACTTCGTCACATCAATCATACAAGAGTAGCAGTCGTCGTGATGGTTCTTCGGCTCTCTCCATATTCTAGGAATGGCAAAAGGCATTGCCCTTCCTGTACCTCTCAGCCTTCCTTCTAGAGTAGATCGGCAGCTTCCACATATCACATGAGGTGCCCATGGCTTGTCCTGGTCACCCATGGGCATTCCGAAATAGAGTCTGTACGCTATCCACACTTTAGCACCTCTCACGATCTTATGTAGTACTTGTTTTTTCCCAATATAATAACCACAAACATAGCAAAATGTATCAGGAGAATTTTCACATCCTCTAGTAGCCATCTTAACAGGTAAATAGTTCAGTCATTGATCTGAAAGAGAAAATTAGATAAACATTTAGTAGCAGACCACATAACAATTCCAAAATATACATGGTAACATTGAAATTATATGTATTTCTATAACGGTCGATGATACAGAAAAAATAATTGCATATTTGAAATCAGCAGGAAAAATGGATTAATAAACTCTAAAAAAATACAATAAACAAAACTTTTGAAAAAAAATGTTACGTTGTGTTATATTGCGCAATTTCATTGTCAATACTCTGAATTGACAATTAAATTGACCGTGTATGGGCTAATATTCTTTATTTTTTATCTATTTATTTGTGTATTTGTTTGTTTATTTGTTTATGCTTGTGCGCGTGTGTTGGGGAGTGGATATGGCTCTTTCTCCCTCTCTATCTGTATCTCCTCTCTATCTCCACTCCTCTCTCTCTCTCTCTCTCTCTCTCTCTCTCTCTCTCTCTCTCTCTCTCTATATATATATATATATATATATATATATATATATATATATATATATATATATATATATATATATATATATATATATATATATATATATATCATATATATATAATATGTCCTCTCTCCTCTCCCTCTTTGTATCTCCTCTCTATCTCTCTCTCCATCTCCTCTCTCTCCGTCTCTCTCTCACACCCACTCCTGCCCTCCGTGGCCCTGTTCCCCAGGGGGAGATTCGCGGGTCCCTTCCCCTCCCCCCTCCCCCTCCCCCCGACCACCTCTCCTATGCGGAATTTTCATCCCCCACCCCCCACCCTCCCTCTTGGGCTTTCTTCCCTGGGGGGGGGGGGAATTTGATAGCGTCTTTCCTTCGCCCCACTCCACATCACCCTGAATTACCCCCCAGTCACCCTTATCTCACCCAGACGCACCCTAGTCCCTCACCCCACCCACTTCACCCCCACCCCACCCTCTTCACCCCAGTACCCCACCCCCAACCTCTTCACCCCATCTCCCCCACCCCAACACACCCTCATTTTAGCTCTTCTCACCCCACCCCCACACACACCTTGGCTTACGCCATCCCAGTTCACCCTCATCTCACCTCACCCCTGCCTGCTTTTTATCGTGATCATGATGTTGCGAGATATAAAGACGGGACTTACGAGCATAGCTCCCCTTCCCGTAGAATACAACTAGGGAAATACACGCGCGCGCTCGCACTTGTACACACACACACACACACACACGTGCACACACTTGAGGAGCGTGGAGGCACCGTTATCGGAGTCAGAGACCGACTCCCCAAGTGGCCGATGGCATCGGTCCAGAGGTCGGCGACGAGGATGAGGAGGAGGAGGATGAGGAGCGCCTTCGAGTGGCCGGGAGGAGGAGGAGTAGGACGAGGAGGAGGCGAGGTGTCTGGGAGGAGGGGGCGAAGCTGTATTTTTCATTCTATTATCTTTTTCTTATTTGTTCGATTGTATTGTATGCGTTGTTTTGATTTTATCGAAGGTGAATAATTTTCCAAATGTGTTTTTTTCTTGTTTTTTCACCCAGTAAGCTCGTTTGTTTCCTCGTTTCTTACACCAAGAGGCTCTTAACTTTTCCTTTGTGGACAACACCTCAAGTCACGACTGGACAAAGGGAGGGGGGAATGTATTAGGGTGTTAGTTGTCACCCTACATTGTCCTCTGTTCATTTTGTGTGTGTGTGTGTATGTGTGTGTGTGTGTGTGTGTGTGTGTGTGTGTGTGTGTGTGTGTGTGTGTGTGTGTGTGTGTGTGTGTGTGTGTGTGTGTGTGTGTGTGTGTGTGTGTGTGTGTGTGTGTGTGTGTGTGTGTGTGTGTGTGTGTGTGTGTGTGTGTGTGTGTGTGTGTGTGTGAGCCTTTTTTCCAGGTTCCTTTTCAATCCTTAGTCTTCCCTTTGTAAAGACTCGAAACAAAGGCAGATCGTTGAAGAACCTTTATACAGACAGACAAGGAGACAGCAGTAAAGAGGGACTCCGAGGGCCACTTGGCGCAGTGCCCATCATCCGCTCCTTCTCTTGCTTGAGCAAAGACTCGACATACCGGAGGGCCGGACAAGGTTGGATTTTTTTTTTTTTTTTTAGGGGTTGGGGGGGCTGGAGTGTGGGGGTGGTATTAAGTCGCGAACGAGGGCTGGGAGGTTTCGGGGGTTGGGGGGAAGGTTAGGTGGGGGGAGGCTCTTTAGGACAAGCGCGCGTTGTTCTGAGCTACTTCTCGTCCTCTGTGGAATGGAATGAATACATACATGAATATATATGCATGTTTATATGTTTGTATATAGGCATGTATATATGTCTATATTTGTCTATATATAAATGTTTGTGTGTACATGTACGTATGTGTACGTGTATGGGTATGTATTGTGGACACTTGGAAGTTCTCGATGCATTTATTCATGATGAACAGAAGAACGAACTTTTGAACAGCGCTGTGAACAAGACCACCTGCGAGGGCAGCTGGCGCTGCAGGTGCCGTCTCGGGGGAGGGAAGGTGGGAGGGGGTGGGAGGGAGAAGGAGGGAGGGAAGGGTTGGGGAGAGGGCAGAAGGGGATGGGAAGAGGGAGGGAAGGAGGGTATGAGAGAGAAAGAGGGAGGGAGGGAAGGGATGGGGAGAGAGCGGGAGGGGATGGGAAGAGGGAGGGAGGGAGGGAGGGAGGATAGGAGAAGAGAGGGAGGGTAGAAGGATAGAGGAAGAGGGAGTGTGGAAGAGGAGAGGGCGGGAGGGTGGAGTGCACGCGTGCGCGTGAGACCTAGTCACTTCAGGTCAGATCATTCGGTGCCTCATCGCAGTCCCTTCGAGGAGGAGGAGGAGGAGGAGGAGGAGAATGGAAAGGTGACCCTGAAGCAGTCAATGCGGTGTCTCTGACTCCCCCACATGAGCTTCCACGCGATACTTTGGGTTTTAGTTTCCCCGTCGCTGTACGTGGGTGGACAAGAAATGGAATGTTGTGTACAAATCACTGCCCTTTGGCTTCCGCGTAAGTAGATGAAGTCCATCTTGTGCCCCTATTAATTGTACGTATTCCTGCGCAGAAGCACAATTCCCATCCCCTCGAGGCCATTACTATGTGCCACTGTCACCTGTGCTCCTTTTCGGTACGCCTCAGTGTTTATAAACAGCCTGGGCCTGTAACCAGGCCCGCTTCTTCTCAGGACCCAACTTGTAACGCATCTAGGCCTCAGGTTAGCTCTGCGGTCGGCCTCTCCCCCACCCACGCCCCTCATAGACGACGGACGCCCAGGGCACCTTTTCACCATAATAAAGCCAACAAACAAACCATACCTTTATTGACTTCCTTGGCACCAGAGCCCAAGTAACACGTTCGTATGTGTGGTGTTGTTGATAGTACAGTAGGTGGTGGTTGCTGATGTTATTGTTGGTTGCTGATGTTATTGTTGGTTGGGGTGTCGGATTTTATTCATTCGCGTACTGCCAACTAACAACAACAATGACAGCAACATCAGTAACAATATTAACAACAACAGCAGCAGCAGCAGCAGCAACAACAACAACAACATTAACACCAACAACAACAACACCACTACCGACAACAACAACACGTAGCCTGGATCCATGTATAGTTCTAAACACTGAAGACTAATCTAACACAAAGAAAAAAGTACATATGCTTGATCTGATATTACACGTTCACTTATCAAGTTCATATTTACTTTTCTCGATCTCGTTTCTTTCCTAATAAGGGTCCCCCCTCCCTCTTGTTTACTCTCAACAGGAGAACTTTTGTGTTCGCACTGACACTTCGTCCTTGACTTTTCACATTAAAGTTCCTCGTTAATTAATTAACCCACGAACGCATAAAGCTCCTTTAAAGGAACATAAAAAGTTTACCACTAAGATTTAATTACACGGAAGCTATGCAATAAAACTTCGTTTTCTTCCGTTAATATTTAACGAAAAACGTTTTTGTTGCATATTAACGAAAGAAAATTAAAATTTCAGGAATCACATTCGTGGAATCATGTTTTAAAAATATTTTTTTTTATCTGTTCCTTTAAAGGAGCATTATGCGCTCGTGGTTTAATGAGGTCACCCGGAAACTATGGGGTTGTTGACCTCCTTTTCGACAACATTCCGTCCGGGCCAGAGGAGGGAGGATCTTCAATTACGGGCGGGCGGGCGGGCGGGCGGGCGAGGGGGTGGGGTGGGGTGGGGGTAGGCGGTGAGGTTAGGTAACATCTTCCTGGAGGGCGATGGGGGGGGGGTATGTCACGTCCTGGGGAGGGGAGACTTTTGGTGTGTGTTTGTGCTTGCCTGTGTTTGTATATGTTTGTGTGTGTGTGTGACAGACAGACAGGCAGAGCACCGGTACCAAGAGGCGAGAAGTCAGAGGGAAGCGGTTCGAATCCCAATAAATACGGTCTTAAACCCCCCTCCCCTTGAGAGCTCCGACAGAGGCTGTCATGTCTATTCACCCCGTTGGACGAGTGAAGGCTGAAATAGAGAAAAAAAGTTGAAACCAATCTTGATATTAAAACAAATTCCTCAAG
The DNA here is from genome assembly GCF_046742065.1 of Oratosquilla oratoria. Lineage (NCBI taxonomy): Eukaryota > Metazoa > Arthropoda > Malacostraca > Stomatopoda > Squillidae > Oratosquilla > Oratosquilla oratoria. The sequence continues at coordinate 142,326 of NW_027467579.1, forward strand.
ATAAATGAAAAAATAAATTAGATCAATTGAATAAGAAATTAAACACACACACACACACACACACACACACACACACACACACACACACACACACACACACACACACACACACACACACACACACACACACACACACACACACACACACACACACACACACACACACACACACACACACACACACAAACGCAGGCAGTAAGAGACAGGACCTCACGAACATTGCTCCCTCACTGTATATTAAGAATAAAAATTAAATAAGAGAAATAGAAATATATATAGATGAATAAGCGGAAATAGAAAATTAGAATAAAGATAATTGAAGACAAAGAAAACGAGTCATGAGAACCATCTGGGACAGGTGGAGGAAGAAGAAGAAGAAGAAGAAATGTTGACAAGACGCCCCCAGCTGTGACCCAGCCCTTGAAATGAGGGGGGGAAGGGGGGAGGTAATTACTGCTGAAGAGGCGTCGAGAGGCACGAGGGAAGAGGCCAGCGCGCTACAGGGAGAGATTAAGAACGAGGACGAGCCCTTAGGCCTCGAGGGCCAGCTGGAGTGGAGGGCGAGGTCGAGGAGGAGGTTTCGAGGAAGCGGGGGGGGGGTCCTTGTGGCAGAAAATTATGGCTTTGAATACAGGTTACTGGTGTTCGAGGGTGAGGTAGGAGGTGGAGGACGAGCTGAAGGTAGGATGAGCCGGGTGCCTGACTGGAGGGGGTGCGGGGATTATTTTCTATTTTATTTTTTATTTATTTGTTTATTATTATTTTTTTCATCAAATTTTGCTCCAACGCTTTTCAGCCTTTACTTGCCATGCGTGGTAGATAGGTATGACGTCCTTCTAATTTTGTTTCAGTCACACACACACACACACACACACACACACACACACACACACACACACACACACACACACACACACACACACACACACACACACACACACACACACACACACACACACACACACACACACACACACACACACACACACACACACACACACACACACACATATATATATATATATATATATATATATATATATATATATATATATATATATATATATATATATATATATATATATATATATATTATGAACGACACGCTATCTTTTTCCCTTGTCTTTTTATATACTTCCAGAGAAGAATGCCTTTGCATATTATTTTCTTTCCTTCTTGTCGTATCAATAGAAAGGAGAGAGAGAGAGAGAGAATTTGAAGGGGCTTCACATGCCAGCCCCCCCACCGTCATTTCCAGGAATCACGAAGATAACACTTCCCACCCACCCCCACCCCCACCCCTTTCTCTCCCCCTCCTCCCCTTCAGCCTCCTTTCTCCCTCTCCTCCTCCTCTTCCTCCTTTCTCCCCCTCCTCCTCCTCTTCTCCTTCCTCCCCTTCTTCCTCCCTTCTCATCTTTTCCCCCTTTCTTCCCTTCTTCCTCCCCTTCCTCCCCACTCTTACCCCCTCTTCCCTCCCCTCTCCTCCCCCTCTCCCTCTCCCCCCTCTTCCCTCCCCTCCTCTTCCCTCCCCTCTCCTCCCCCTCCTCTCCCACCTCTCCTCTCCCCCTCCCCCTCTTCCCTCCTCTCCCTCCCCTCCTCCCTCTCCCCATCCTCCCTCTCCTCCCCCTTCTACCTCTTGTCTCCAACCTTTCCCCCCACTCACACCTCACCCCACCTTTTCCTCTACTCTCCCACCCTTTCTGCCCCCCCCCCCCGGTTTGTATTGCGTCGTAATGTATTGCGTTGTAATGTGCTGTGCTAGTGTACAGGTAGGGGAAAATAGATGATCCGCCGCCACGCACACACAACTACGGGTCCCAGACGTGTGAAGGAACGAGTCCTTTTTTTTTTTCTTTTTTCTTTTTTGGACCGATGACAGTTTAGACCAATAGGTGGAATGTCATCCCTGTGTGAGTGACATTCCACCCCCAATTTCTAAAAGGAAAAAAAATCGAAGCTTTAAGATTTGTTCAGATAAACACCTAAGCAAGATGCTATAATGCCTGCCATTTATTTTATATTTATCTATTTGTTTGTTATTATTTCTCTACTTGTTTATTATTTCCTTGATTATCATTCATTGCTATATCTCTCTATTATTATTTACCATTAACTTGTTTGTTTATTATTTAACTTTACCTATTTATTTACTTAATTTATTATTTATATCATAAATCTATTTGTTCATTATTATATATATATATTTTTGCATCCAACCCAGTTATGGACCAAAAGGTCTCCTGTCATGGGCATGCTCCACCTTTGTAATCCTTTGTAGAACATCAGCAGCCTGTAGAAGATAAAACGACTTCGGAAGACGCCGAACTCAGGAGGTCAAAATCGGAAGTTAGAATGAAGTTTAAAGTATACCAAAGGTCAGGTAAAATAATCAGACAAAAATATCATGGTTCATAGTATGATAAAGACTTTGGTGTGACAAAATAGAATGTATCAAAGGCAGTTAGGAAGTAGTAGAAAAAATAGAAGGACGACATGTACAAATGGTCAACTCAGCCTATTCAGTCGTAGGCCGCCAGACAACATTATTTATGATGCTGCAAATATGTAGAGAAAAAACAAAAAACAAATGTTTACTTGGCCAGCTACCCAAAAAATTAAATAAATGAAATAAAAAATCCCCCTCCCCTTCCTCCCCTTCCCCGTCTCCCCTCCCCTTTTCCCCTCTCCCGTCTCCCCTCCCCCTTCCTCCCCTCTCCCTTCCTCCCCTCCCCCTTCTCCCCTCCCCCTTCCTCCCCTCCACCTTCCTCCCCTCCCCCTTCTCCCCTCTCCCTTCCTCCCCTCCCCCTTCTCCCCTCCCCCTTCTCCCCTCCCCCTTCTCCCCTCCCCCTTCTCCCCTCCCCCTTCTCCCCTCCCCCTTCCCCCCTCCCCTTCTCCCCTCCCCCTTCTCTCCTCCCCGTCCTCCCCTCCCCCTTCCCCCCTCCCCTTCTCCCCTCCCCCTTCTCCCATCCCCTTCCTCCCCTCCCCCTCCCCCTCCTCTCCTTCCTCCCCTCCATCTCTCCCCTCCCCCTTTCCCTCCATCTCCTCTCCCCCTTTCCCTCCATCTCCCCCTCCTCCTTTCCCTCTATCTCCCCCTCCTCCTTTCCCTCTATCTCCCACTCCTCTTTCCCTCCAACTACTCCTCCCCTCCCTCTTCTCTCCCACTCCCACTTCCCCTCCACCCCCTCATTATTGCTTTTTCTTTTATTAATATTTTTTGTCTTTTTATTAATTTTGTGTTTTTGTGTCTTTTCAGGTGAGTTCGACAATCTTCTTGGAAACGTTCCCAACTGCTCCCACGTTTGAGACTCACCTGTCTTCTTAACTGTCCCCAGGTTACAGACGTCGTGTCTTGACGTAGTAAGGGAACTCGTTGAAATTTAATTGATCAAAAAGTGAATATGGAACAGAATGACTTGAACGAACTGTTCCATGTACTGTAGTATATTGACGGGAAACTTGTAACAATATTTTCACAAAACTGTGCAGAAATTAATACAGTTTAGTAAATCTATTGCGTACATAAAACCTGGCAAACCTTGATTCCTAATTCACATGAAATAGACTCCATGTCTTACGTAATTGTTGTATAATTTGTGCCTTTTGACAGTCGATGTACCTTTAATTTAAATCTTTAATTGAAATCGTATTTATGATTGATCAGAAATAGTTTTATCAGTAATTTAATACGAAACTTGTTCGTCGATGGGATGTGACGTCATCGTTCTCCCGCGACGTCATCATTCGCCCGTGACGTCATCGTTCGCCCGTGACGTCATCGTTCTTTTGTGACGTCATCGTTCGCCCGCGATGTCATTTTTGGACGTGATATCATCGCCGGGACGTGACGTCATCGTTCGAAAGACTTCCTTGTGAGTTCACGGACGCCTAGATCTAGAATAAGATCGTTTTTCTAAAATGTTATGATACTAAGCGGCCTTGACGTCAAGATATCATCAACAATGACTCTGTTGCAGAACATAAATAGCAGAAAGTAGCAGAACATAGCAGAAAATAAATAGCAGAAAATAGATAGTAAAACAAAGCAGAACATAAATGGCAGAACAGAAGTGCAGAGGATAGATAGGAGAAAGCTAGGAAGGAAGGAATTTTGGCCAAAAATCTCAGACCATGAACAGATAGGAGGCCAGAAACCTCAGAACAGAATCTCAGGACAAACTTAGAGAAAAAATATAACAAAGATTGCATTAAAAGATCGTAAAAATAATAAATCGCGCAACAAAATATCGCACCAAAGATCGTTTTTATAAATCACATAAAATGACTAAAAACGGCCTACAAAATAGCACAACAACAAATTTTCGCAAAAAAAAAAAAAAAATCCTTGAGAAACACAAACATCATCTCCCGGTTCCCTCACTCTCCCCTCTCCTCCCCCTCTCCACTCTCCTACCCCTCTCCCCTCTACCCATCCCTTCTCACCATCCCTCTCCCCTCTCCTCCCCCTCTCCCCTCTACCCATCCCTTCTCACCATCCCTCTCCCCATCCCTTCTCTCCATCCTCTCTCCCCTCTACTCCGTGCCCTTCTCCCCATCTCCTCTCGCCCTTCTCCTCTCCCCATCCCCTCTCCCACTCCTCTCTACCCATCCCCTCCCCCCATCTCTTCTCCCCATCCCTTCTCCCCATCCCCTCTCCCCATCCTCTCCCCCTCCCCTCTCCCCCTCCCCTCTCCCCCCTCCCAATAAACAAAATTTATTCACCGTCACCCATAACCCAAACTCTACGGCCATCTAGTGGGGCGATAATCTACCCTTTCCCACGGGGTGGAATGGGGGTGGGGGGCCCCACGGGGGGGGGCTCCCCACGGGGGGATTGGGGGCGTGGCTCCCCACGGGGCTCCACCGCCTCGGCGTTTCCAATGAAGACGGATGAATAGGGGGGAAGGGGGGGGAGCAAGATTATGGCTGAGGCAAGAATGGATTGATGGATGAGGCACCTCTCCGGCTCAGCCTGGATGGATGGAAGGATGGAAGGATGGAAGAAGGAGGATGTAAGGGTACTTCCATGGCGAAATGGTTTAGTGTGCGCGCGCCATTTGTGTATGTACATGTGTGTGTGTGTGTGTGTGTGTGTGTGTGTGTGTGTGTGTGTGTGTGTGTGTGTGTATGTGTGTGTGTGTTTGTGTTTGTATATATGTGTGTATAGACACACACATACACGCACACACACACACACACACACACACACACACACACACACACACACACACACACACACACACACACACACACACACACACACACACACACACACACACACACAGACATAGACAAAAAGTGACAGGCAGAGATACTGTAGATAGACAGACAGACAGACAGACAGACAGACGTACAGATTGTTGGCAATAGCCAGCGCTTCTATCTTTGGGAGGAGGAGGAGGAGGAGGAGGAGGCTACCACAAGAAGAAGAGCTGATCTCCTCCTTCCTCCCCCTCATTCCTCCCCCTCCTCCTTACTCCTGCTTCCTCCTCACTCCTTCTTCATCCTTCCTCTTCCTCTTCCTCCTCTTTCTCGTCCTCCCCCCTCCTTCCTCCTACTCCTCCTTCTCCTCCTTCCTCCTCCTCCTCTTCCTCGTCCTCCCCCCTCCTTCCTCCTACTCCTCCTTCCTCCTACTCCTCCTCCTCCTCCTCCTTCCTCCTACTCCTCCTCCTCATTACTACTCCTCTTCCTCCTCGTCCTCCTCCTCCTCCTCCTCCTCCTCCTCCTCCTCCTCTTCCTCCTCCTCTTCCTCTTCCTCCTTATTCCTCCTCGTCCTCTTCCTCCTCCCCCTCCTCCTCTTCCTCCTCGTTCAGTCTGGTGACACAGAGCAGAGCATTCCCAGAGGAGGGCAGGAGGACTGATCCGAGGTTCTTCCCAGAGGGAGAGAAGGACCAGAGGACCGTTGCCGACCACTGTGGGGCTGCGGGTCTCCGTTCAGGGAAATCCGAGGCAGCAAACTATCACTGTTATTACTATTAGTAGTAGTAGTAGTACTGGTAGTAGTAGTAGTAATTTTGTTATTACCATTGTTGCATTATATTAGTTTTATATTTTGATATGTTTGTAATATTTTGTCATCATTAATGTTATTTATGTTTTATTATATTTAGATAATTATTTCATCATTATCATCTTAATAGTATCAATATTATATTACATCATAACCATCGTAATTGTGTATGATCTTTAATGCTGTGTGTGTGTGTGTGTGTGTGTGTGTGTGTGTGTGTGTGTGTGTGTGTGTGTGTGTGTGTGTGTGTGTGTGTGTGTGTGTGTGTGCGCGCGCTTGTGTGTGTGTGTGTGTGTGTGTGCGCTTGTGTGTGCGTGTGCGTGCGTGTGGGTGTGTGATTCACTGTGGTCTTTGGATCACGTGCTGGACTTGTGATCGACAGCTATTTCCCTCCCGGGAGAGAGCTCAGAGCTCGTATGACCGATCTATGGATAATGCTATGACCTTACACGCACCCCCCCCCAACTCCTCGCCCACGAGAGTTGGAGTAACGACTCGAAGTGCAGCGATACTGAAATTATTTCAGGCCTGGGCAGAATTCGAACCCGGATCATCGTAGTGACAGTCGGTGACTCTACCAACCGCGCCACCGAGTCGCGTGTGTGTGTGTGTGTGTGTGTGTGTGTGTGTGTGTGTGTGTGTGTGTGTTCGCGTGCGTGTGCGCGCGCGTGCAGAGGGATGTTCACATTGAGGCCCACGAGTCACTCATCCGCTACATAGCTGGAGCTTTGCTTTGTGACAGTGGCATGGTGGTATATTGGTATGAAGTTGGCATAGGTATGGTCGTAGTGTATTTTAGTTTTGTCTATTTATTTTTGATTTATCATTCATTTGTTTATTCATCCATTCATTTGTTTATTATTATTACTATTGTCATTATTATCATTATTCTTATTATTGTTATTACCATTATCATCACTTTGTCATAACCAGCGTTTCTGTCCATGGGAACAGAGCCATTATTACTGTGGTATTCTAAAAAAAAAATGCTTATATAAATCTTTCCCTTCCAAGGATTTATATAAGGAGAGATTTTTTTTATATAACGAATGCTACTGTTAGTCTCCAGCCATTAGCGAGGGCTGCGTGACTCTTCTCCGTAGGGGTGTCACCAAGCCCTCCCACACGGAGATAATGTGATGTTCGTGGTGAAGTTTGCCAGTAATGATGTTTGATTATTTTTTCTTTAATTGGCAACTCGACCAGTGGTCTTAGAGGCGTCTAAGTTGCTCTGAATCTGGATCGAATGTTCCCTATACTACACAGCACAAAAGTGACAAAAAAAAATAATAAATAAAGATATATTTTAAGTTTTGATATTTTGGTCAACTCTCGAAATGTTTAGAAATATTACATACCACTCTCTCTCTCTCTCTCTCTCTCTCTCTCTCTCTCTCTCTCTCTCTCTCTCTCTCTCTCTCTCTCTCTCTCTCTCTCTGTGTGTGTGTGTGTGTGTGTGTGTGTGTGTGTGTGTGTGTGTGTGTGTGTGTGTGTAAAGAAAAAAAATAATAGGTTTATTGAGATAGCAGTGATACACTGACAATAATACAATTGGGCACTTTTATGAGTAATATAGTAATTATTAGAGTGATATGCTTAGTCTAAAATTTATAATGAGTTTATTGTGCGGACAATGGATGGAATGGCACTGTTCTTGTATCGGTCAGTCCTCGGCGCTCTGATGGGCTTGATTTTGTTTGAATGCCGAGTTGCATGGCGGGTGGGTGTGGTGTTAGGTGGGAGGAAGTGACGGTGACGAGGGTGTAGCATTAGGTCCTGTCCAAACTTATTCAGTGCCTCACTGTGTTTGTCGGACAATCTTGGCAAGCTGAGGGTGGTGAGGGCGTGTTCGTATCCCTCATACTGATTACCCAAGATGATTCGGCACGCTCTTTTTTGTACTTTCTCTAATTTGCTCCTCTGTGTGGTGTTGAGTGATGATGACCAGGCTGGGGAGGCGTACATGAGGGTGGGGAGTACGAAGGTGGTGTAGACTCCCTTTAGATCTGGTGATGGGGTACCAAGGGACTTCAATCTGCGCAGCATGAAGAGTTTGTAAGAGGCTGTCCTGATGATGTTGTTGATGTGCTGGTTCCAGTTAAGGTGGTCGTCTATTGTGATGCCTAGTAGCTTGGCGGACTGGACCATCTGAAGGGAATGGGTTCCTAATGACAGTTGAGGTGGTGCCACCGCCTGTTTGGATGTACAAACATGCATGACCACGGTCTTGCTGTGGTTAACTGTCACATTGCTGCTCTCAGTCCTCGTTTTGAGGTTGTCTAGGATGTTTTGTAGTGAAGAAAAGTCAGGCTGCCTGGTGTTGATGGGAATGCCAACTGTGCAGTCATCGACGTATTTCCATCTATGTTGGGTGTCCATTAATGCGTCATTTATGAGGATGAGGAAGCACAGTGGTCCCATCTTGGTCCCTTGAGGGACCCCACAGGTTAGAGGGAGGAGGAAGGATGTCCTTCCCTGGTACCTCACTACCTGTTGACGTCCGGTCAGGAAGTCGGCTAGCCATGCTACCAAGTGTGGTTGGATCCCCAGTTGTATGGCTTTGGAGATGATAATGTTATGGTCAACAAGGTCAAACGCTTTCTTGAAGTCAATAAAGGTCAAGGCTAGAGAAGTATTGCGCTTGTCTAAGTGGCTGTGCAAGAAGTCCAGAAGATTAACAAGATAGTGAGTTGTGGAGGAGGATTTCATGTTGCCATACTGTTGTATATCGATTTGATCTTTAATTTTGTTGTATACTGAGTCAAAAACAAAACCCTCACAGATAAGGCTTGGAATTGGGGTGATGGCAATAGGTCTAAGGTCGCTTAGTGACTGTGGGTTCGGACATTTGGGGATGGGAGTGATATATGAAATTTTCCAATCACTGGGGCAGGAGTTTTGACTCAGTGAAGCATTAATTATGGAGGAAAGTGGGAGGGCAAGTTCTGGGGCAAATTCTTTGTAGATTTTGATAGGTAGATCAGAAGGTGTTGTAGATCTGTTATACTTTAATTTACTTAGTTTAGTGGCAACGTCAGCTTTCTGGACAGGGGCAGGGGATGAGGGAGAGGGGAGGTAGGCAGGTAGGCCGGAGAAGTTAAGGGGGGGTAAGGTCTGGCAGATAGAGGCGAAGTGAGTGTTAATCTCTTGAGCAGCTAAGTCAGGTGGTAAGTGTGAGGCGCAGGGCAGGTGAGAGGCTTGATTATTTTGTAGCCCGCAGAGAGCTTTGATCTTACTAAACCACTGACTGTTATTTTGTGTTTTGAGGTGTTCTATTTTATTAGGGTAGTACGAAGACTTTGCAATACTTATCTCCTTCATGACTTTATTTCTGAGGGATCTGAAGAGGGGTCGATCAGTGTAATATGCCCTGTTGCGTTGTTTAATGAGACGCTTAATACGGGGGGTCATCCATGGGGCGTCTGATCGGTTCACGGAGAAGTCCTTGACCGGGAAAAAAAGTGGAAAGCTTCAGTAGTGGTTGTTGAGTAGTTTTTCCATTTGGTTTCCACGTCCTCGGCTTCCAGAACCTCCGTTCAGGGATACTCCACTATCCACCTCCCAAACTCCCTCATGGCAGAGTCAGGCATGGGGCGGTGGTGTCAAGTGACCTTAGTTCTACGGATGGCATTGCTGGGTGCTGGCGACCACTGGATGGTGATGTGGGTACTCCTGCCGATGGGGGGGGGAGAGGTCTGGGAGGGGAGTACTGCTGAGCCATGTCGGTCATGATAAGGTCGAGAGTAGTTTGCTTGTGGGTGGGGAAGTTCACCACCTGAGTAAGACTTAATTGATGTAGAATCTCACTTGTGTCTAGCCGATTAAAGTCCCCACAAATGACCAGCTTTGCAGCAGGGTATTTCAATCGTAGGGAGTCAGCGGTCTCAATAATGTGATCGGAAAGGAGAGCGGCGGTGTGTGCACGTGGAGGATGATAGACCACACACATAATAATGGACGCGGTGTGGCGGGGGTGAAGGCGGGGGTTAATCCTCACCCACAGAACCTCAACTCCCTCGGGAATATCAACCCTGAGGTGTGAAGGGTTGAGGTCCGCACGACAGAACAACGCTACACCACCACCAACACGGTTCACTCTGAGGTGGTGAAATAGTACAAAGTTTTCAATATTACACATTTCAGGCACAATTTGCCACGCTTCAGTAATTGCCATCATGTCACATCCTGTAGAACGTACTGTTTCGATCACTTCCTCCATTTTGTTGGTTAAGGAGGTAACGTTAGACAGCAGGAGGGAGGGTAGGCTGTTCCAAACGCGTGGCACTTCACTGTGAATGCGAGATCTCGGCTTAACCTTTTTTCTGTTTTTTGCACTTGTTGTGGTTGTAATCACAGGCACTGTTCGTGTAATTTTACTACCACCTCGTCGGCCACGACTTCGGAAGAGTTTCATGTCTTTCAGGCGCTGAATCACTGAACTCGGAGGATAACCACACCCTCGTTTTAACGCGTAAAGTTCACTGGGTCGGTATCTCTGACGAGGGGGGTTGTATGGCAATACTGGTCCGCACATTGTTACCGCGCATAAACTAGGAGAAAAATAAATACCAGGAGAAGGGTCAACAAGCTGACCCAGGCAGCTACAGAGCGCCCCGTTGCACCTGAGACAGGAGGTCACAGACCTGCCACGTCCGTCCACCACCACTGTCACCTCACAAGTGTGTCACCTCACAAGTGTGTGTGTGTGCGTGCGTGCGTGCGTGTGTGTGTGTGTGTGTGTATGTGTGTGTGTGTGTATTCAGTTATTATTATTATTATTATTATTATTATTATTATTATTATTATTATTATTATTATTATTATTATTATTATTATTATTATTATTATTATTATTATTATTATTATTATTATTATTATTATTATTATTATTATTATTATTATTATTATTGTTATTATTATTAATTTTGTTTTTTTGTTGTTTTGATCTCGTATATAGATTTTTGGAAAGTTCCCAATTGACAATTTCATTCAATTAAGAAGCAGACCTTCCCCCCCTCCCCACTCCCCCACCAGGATTGGGGGAGGAGGGGGGTCATGTGGTTCGGTCCATTTCAGTTAATAGAGGCTGTTAAGGCTAGTGGACACGTTCTCACACACGTTCTCTATCTCTCTCTACTCTCTATTCTCTACTCTATTCTCTCTCTACTCTCTATTCTCTACTCTCTATTCTCTCTCTACTCTCTATTCTCTACTCTCCTCTCTCTCTTCTCTCTCTACTCTCTATTCTTTACTCTCTATTCTCTACTCTATTCTCTTCTCTCTTCTCTCTCTACTTTCTTCTCTTCTCTCTTCTCTCTAATCTTCTCTCTACTCTACTCTTTTCTGTCACACACACACACACACACACACACACACACACACACACACACACACACACACACACACACACACACACACACACACACACACACACACACACACACACACACACACACACACACACACACACACACACACACACACACACACACACACACACACACACACACACACACACACACACGTGTGCAGAAGCTAAAATATGTAATCAAGGCAGCGTCTGATGATAATTCATAAAGTACATGTGTGTGCGTGCGTGTGTGGCCGCGCGTATATTCGTAATCATTTGTCCCCTCCCCAAAAAATGTATATATATATATATATATATATATATATATATATATATATATATATATATATATATATATATATATATATATATATATATATATATATATATATATATATATACATATATATATTAAACCATTTGATATACGATTATGCGGTGTGCATGGGGGGAGGGATTAGGGGGGTCCCCCTGAACGAAGAGAATCGCCTGGCGACAGGGAGGCCGAGGTGACGAGTCAGCTGTGGTTTCGTGTTCATCGCCAAATTTTATGATTCTCTGTCGAGTGATGACGTCGGTGCTGATATATATGTTGCGTTGCGTTGAGTGCGGACCCCAACACTTGGGTCGCAGTCAGCACAAGTAGGCATACGTCTCTCTCTCTCTCTCTCTCTCTCTCTCTCTCTCTCTCTCTCTCTCTCTCTCTCTCTCTCTCTCTCTCTCTCTATATATATATATATATATATATATATATATATATATATATATATATATATATATATATATATAATATTATTTGGATGATGGAGAACATAAACACAGAGGAAGGCTCGGAACCCTAAACACTCTAACGTTTCATTCGCGTAGAACTTCTTCAGAGAGTGTACGGAAAACTGTAATTGGAATTTATGTGCTAAACTTAATTATCTTTGCGGATACTTGGGAAAGAAGACGAATTTGATTATATTATGAAAACCTTTGACAAACTTGGAGATCCAGAGAGAATGTTGAGGAGAACAAAAAGGAAAGCAATAAATATTTATAATCGTGGAAAGAAAGAGAGAAATGATAAGAATAATACTAAATTTGTATCAGTACCTGGCTCAGAAACGTCACCAATAATAGATAAATATTTAACAAAAACAGGTATAAACATAGCTGAAATAACTAATAAGAGGATAGGTGGTTTGATAAAGACTTCCGAAAAGAGAACCAATTCCGAAAACAGCGTCGTATACATAATCCCGTGCAATAGTTGCTCAATGGCATATTATGGCGAGTCATAAAGGGGATTAGAAAAAAGAATTTATGAACATAAAAACGACATAAAAGCACATAGAACATCTAATTCTTTAGTAGTTCAGGCGGAAAAATTCGATCATTTACCAAACTGGAGAGGAGCTGAAGTGTTACGGAAAGGTTTTGATAAATTCACTAGAAGAATTGTAGAATCCGCATATATTTCAACTAAAAATTCATCGAATCATCGAGTAGGATTTATAAATTTAGCTAAACAAACTAGTATTCTAATTATAGAACACGCAAGAAAAATGACCTTTCCCAAATATTCGTAAAGATAATTAAGTTTAGTACATAAACTTCAATTACAGTTTTCCGTACACTGAAGAAGTTCTACGCGAACTTTTATTAATATTCTATTTCATTTATTCACTTCTCTAATGATGAAATAATAATATTAATAATAATAATAATAATAATAATAATAATAATAATAATAATAATAATAATAATAATAATAATAATAATAATAATAATAATGATGATGATGATGATGATGATGATGATGATGATGATGATGATGATGATGATGATGATGATGATGATGATGATGATGATGATGATGATGATGATGATGATGATGATGATGATGATGATGATGATGATGATGATGATGATGATAATAATAATAATAATAATAGTAATAATAATAATAATAATAATAATGATAATAATAATGATAATAATAATGATAATAGTAATAATAATAATAATAATAATGATAATAGTAATAATGATTAATAATAGTAATAATATACGGTTTATTGTGTACAGCAGCATTACTATGTAGTGTATGTGTGCGTGCGTGTGTGTGTGTAGCACCATCATTTTATGAAGACGTCTCTTCTTCCTCCTCTTCCTCTTCTTCCTCCTCTTCCTCTTCCTCACCTTCCTCTTCTTCTTCCTCCTCCTCTTCCTCCTCCTCCTGGGACTTATGCGCAGTTTGACACTGCCATGCTTGTTGTTTACGATAGGTGCCAGTATCTGAGTTAGCAACATTCCAAGAACGAGACGGACGGGGGCTCCCAGAGAAGAAGGCGAGGCGGGGCGGGGCACCCTTGACGGAACGAAAGGGACCCCCACGAACGAGATGGACCCCCACGGACGAGATGGGATGAGGCCCTCCCAGGAACAACTGAGGATGGGATCCAAGAACAAGATGGGATGAGGCCTCCCCAGGTACAGCACAGGATGGATCCCCAGGACGGCCTCCAGATAACGACACAGGATGGGGCCCCCGAGAAAGAACGAGACTGACGGGGGCCCCAGCGAACGAGACGGACGGGGGCCCCCGATAAAGAACGAGGAAGGACGGGGGCCCCAGAGAAAAAACGAGAAAGGACGGGGGCCCCCGAGAAAGAACGAGAAAGAACGGGGGGCCCCCGAGAACGAACGAGGAAAGGACGGGGGCCCCCGAGAAAGAACGAGAAAGAAAGGGGGCCCCCGATAAAGAGCGAGAAAGAAAGGGGGCCCCCGAGAAAGAACGAGAAAGAAAGGGGGCCCCCGAGAACGAACAAGAATGGACGGGGCCCCCGAGAACGAAGGAGGAAAGGACGGGGGCCCCCGAGAACGAAGGAGGAAAGGACGGGGGCCCCCGAGAACGAAGGAGGAAAGGACGGGGGTCCCCGAGAACGAAGGAGGAAAGGACGGGGGCCCAGAAAACGGACGAGCAAAGGACGGGGGCCCCTGAGAACGAACGAGGAAAGAACGGGGGCCCTCGAGAACGAACGAGGAAAGGACGGGGGCCCCCGAGAACGAACAAGGAAAGGACGGGGGCCCCAGAGAACGAAGGAGAAAGGAACGGGGGCCCCCGGGAACGAACGAGGTTTGGAACGGGGGCCCCCGAGAACGAAGGAGAAAGGTACGGGGGCCCACGAGAACGAAGGAGAAAGGTACGGGGGCCCCCGAGAAAGAACGAGAAAGGAACGGGGGCCCCCGAGAAAGAACGAGAAAGGAACGGGGGCCCCCGAGAAAGAACGAGAAAGGAACGGGGGCCCCCGAGAAAGAACGAGAAAAAACGGGGGCCCCCGAGAACGAACAAGAATGGACGGGGGCCCCCGAGAACTAAGGAGGAAAGGACGGGGGCCCCCAAGAACGAATGAGGAAAGGACGGGGCCCCCGAGAACGAAGGAGGAAAGGACGAGGGCCCCCGAAAACGAAGGAGGAAAGGACGGGGGCCCCCGAGAACGAAGCAGGAAAGGACGGGGGCCCCCGGGAACGAAGTAGAAAGGAACGGGGGCCCCCGAGAACGAACGAGAAAGGAACGGGGCCCCGAGAACGAACGAGGAATGGACAGGGGCCCCCAAGAACGAGAAAGGAACGGGGGCCCCCGACAAACTCGAAAGGACAGGGGCCCCCGAGAGCGGGAAAGGAACGGGGCCCCCGAGAAAGAACGAGAAAGGACGGGGGGCCCCGAGAAAGAACGAGAAAGGACGAGGGCCCATAAGAACGAACGAGCAAAGGACGGGGGCCCCCGAGAACGAAGGAGAAAGGAACGGGGGCCCCCGAGAACGAAGGAGAAAGGAACGGGGGTCCCCGAGAACGAACGAGAAAGGAACGGAGGCACCTGAGAACGAAGGAGAAAGGAACGGGGGCCCCCGAGAACGAAGGAGAAAGGAACGGGGGGCCCCGAGAACGAAGGGGAAAGGAACCGGGGCCCTCGAGAACGAAGAAGAAAGGAACGGGGGCCCCCGAAAAAGAAAGAGAAAGGAACGGGGGCCCCAGAGAAAGAAGGAGAAAGGACGGGGGCACCCGAGAACGAAGGAGAAAGGAACGGGGGCCCACGAGAAAGAACGAGAAAGGAACAGAGGCCCCAGAAAACGAAGGAGAAATGAACGGGAGACCCCGAGAACGAAGGAGAAAGGAACGGGGGCCCCCGAGAACGAAGGTGAAAGGAACGGGGGCCCCCGAGAACGAAGGAGGAAAGGACGGGGGCCCCCGAGAACGAAGGAGAAAGGAACGGGGGCACCTGAGAACGAAGGAGAAAGAAACGGAGGCTCCCGAGAACGAAGGAGAAAGGAACGGGGGGCCCCGAGAACGAATGAAAAAGGAACGGGGCCCTCGAGAACGAAGGAGAAAGGAACGGGGGCCCCCGAGAACGAAGGAGAAAGGAACGGGGGCCCCCGAGAACGAAGGAGAAAGGAACGGAGCCCCCCGAGAACGAACGAAAAAGGAACGGGGCCCCCCGAGAACGAAGGAGAAAGGAACGGAGGCCCCCGAGAACTAAGGGGGAAAGGAACGGGGCTCCCCGAGAACGAAGGAGAAAGGAACGGGAGCCCAACGAGAACGAAGGAGAAAGGAACGGGGGCCCCCGAGAACGAAGGTGAAAGGAACGGGGGCCCCCGAGAACGAAAGAGAAAGGAACGGGGGCCCCCGAGAAAGAACGAGAAAGGAACGGGGGCCCCCGAGAACGAAGGAGAAAGGAACGGGGGCACCTTAGAACGAAGGAGAAAGGAACGGGGGCCCCCGAGAACGAACGAGAAAGGACGGGGGGCCCCGAGAAAGAACGAGAAAGGAACGGGGGCACCTGAGAACGAAGGAGAAAGGAACGGGGCCCCCCAAGAACGAAGGAGAAAGGAACGGGGGCACCTGAGAACGAAGGAGAAAGGAACGGGGGCCCCCGAGAACGAACGAGAAAGGACGGGGGCCCCCGAGAACGAAGGAGAAAGGAACGGGGGCCCCCGAGAACGAAAGAGAAAGGAACTGGGGCCCCCGAGAAAGAACGAGAAAGGAACGGGGGCCCTCGAGAACGAACGAGAAAGAAAAGGGGGCCCTCGAGAACGAAGGAGAAAGGAACGGGGGCCCCCGAGAAATAACGAGAAAGGAACGGGGCCCCCGAGAACGAAGGAGAAAGGATAGGGGGCCCCCGAGAACGAAGGAGAAAGGAACGGGGGCCCCCGAGAACGAAGGTGAAAGGAACGGGGGCCCCCGAGAACAAAGGAGGGAAGGACGGGGCCCCCGAGAACGAACGAGAAAGGAACGGGGGCCCCCGAGAACGAAGGAGAAAGGAACGGGGGGCCCCGAGAACGAAGGAGAAAGGAACGGGGGCCCCCGAGAACGAAGGAGAAAGGAACGGGGGCCCCCGAGAACGAAGGAGAAAGGAACGGGAGCCCTCGAGAACGAAGGAGAAAGGAACGGGGCCCCACGAGAAAGAAGGAGAAAGGAACGGGGGCCCCCCGAGAACGAAGGAGAAAGGAACGGGGGCCCCCGAGAACGAAGGAGAAAGGAACGGGGGCTCCCGAGAACGAAGGAGAAAGGAACGGACGCCCCCGAGAACTAAGGGGGAAAGGAACGGGGCCCCCCGAGAACGAAGGAGAAAGGAACGGGGGGCCCCGAGAACGAAAGAGAAAGGAACGGGGACCCCCGAGAACGAAGGTGAAAGGAACGGGGGCCCTCGAGAACGAAAGAGAAAGGAACGGGGGGCCCCGAGAACGAAGGAGAAAGGAACGGGGTCCCCCGAGAACGAAGGAGAAAGGAACGGGGGCCCTCGAGAAAGAACGAGAAAGGAACGGGGGCACCTGAGAAAGAAGAAGAAAGGAACGGGGGCCCCCGAGAACGAAAGAGAAAGGAACGGGGGCCCCCGAGAACGAACGAGAAAGGAACGGGGGCACCTGAGAACGAAGGAGAAAGGAACGTGGGCCCCCAAGAACGAAGGAGAAAGGATCGGGGGCCCCCGAGAAAGAACGAGAAAGAAACGGGGGCCCCAGAGAACGAAGGATAAAGGAACGGGGGCCCCCGAGAACGAAGGAGAAAGGAACGGGGGCCCCCGAGAACGAAGGAGAAAGGAACGGGGGCCCCCGAGAACGAAGGGGAAGGGAACGGGGCCCCGAGAATGAAGGAGAAAGGAACGGGGGCCCCGAGAACGAAGGAGAAAGGAACGGGGGCCCTCGAGAACGAAGGAGAAAGGAACGGGGGCCCCCGAGAACGAAGGAGAAAGGAACGGGGGCCTCCGAGAACGAAAGAGAAAGGAACGGGGGCCCCCGAGAACGAAGGAGAAAGGAACGGGGGCCCCCGAGAACGAAGGAGAAAGGAACGGGAGCCCCCGAGAACGAAGGAGAAAGGAACGGGGGCCCCCGAGAACGAAGGAGAAAGGAACGCGGGCCCCCGAGAACGAACGAGAAAGGACGGGGGCCCCCGAGAACAAGGAAAGGACGGGGGCCCCCAAAGAACGAGAGTGATGGGTGTTGTCGTCGTCATCGTGGTCGTCGTCGTCGTCGTCGTCGTCGTCGTCGTCGTCGTCGTCGTCGTCGTCGTCGTCGTCGTCGTCGTCACTTTATTTTTTTATCATTTATTTATTATGTGATTGGTTTGACGACATCACCACTAGTTGATACTAGTTTTTATCATCGCATGCTGGCGTCGCGCGCGTGGGTGGCCCACTCTCGAGAGGAGCAACCATAACATTTAAATTCGTGCTAAGATAAGGCCTTTGCTAAAAGCCCGGCTGAAAAACATCATATGACACCTGTGACCCCTTACTGCAATATGATTGGTCAAATGTGTTTTAGTGTTTTGTCCATAGCCAATCACGTAATTCCTGAGATGGAAAGTACAGCCCTAGAGGGAGGAGCCTCACCCCTTCGGAGGTTTCGTCTTTGCTGTCACACAGAGTCAAGTCACTCTAAGTTTATAGTCATAAGTTAAAACTACGACTAGGATACCCATATAGAGGGTCTGTGCCGAGTATTCAATTTAAGTCCAGCCTCCCACACCCCGTACACTCAATTACAGTCGTTCGTTAATAGCAAATATTAAAACAACAAAGGAAAGTCATAGATAGGAGATTTTATTCTCATTCAACACCACCATTTTGAGAGATGATAATGTGAGATACTAAAACTATTTCTACACTTGTTCTTACTTCCCTGATCTAACCGTTTTGGCCACAGCTGCCACTTAGATTTATATATGTAATCACAACAATTATTATTATTTCATTTTATCTATTTATCTATTTTTGTAAAAAAACTGATAGGGGGCGTCCCCCCGTTCCGTCCCCCTTGAACATTCAGTGTTGATCTCCTATCTATCTATCTCCTCTCTCTTTCTCTTGTTCTCTTTAGTAGAGATATGGGTTTGTTTTATTGTGCCTTTTGTGGTTGACATGCATACACACGCGCGCGCGTGCGCACGCACACACACACACACACACACACACACACACACACACACACACACACACACACACACACACACACACACACACACACACACACACACACACACACACTCTCGGTGGCGCAGTACACGACTCGGTGGCGCAGTTGGTAGAGCGCTGAGCTGCCACGAAAGTGGCCCGCAGCTATTGGGTCGAATCCTGCCCAGGGCCGAAATTATTTCGGTACTGCTGCGCTTCGGGTCGTTACTCTGACTCTCGTGGGCGGGGAGTTGGGGGTGTGTGTGTGTGAAAGGTCATAGCATTACCCATAGATCGGACCTACGAGCTCTGAGCTCTCTTCCGGGAGTGAAATAGCTGTCGATCACGAGTCCAACACTTGATCCAAAGACCAAGTGAATACACACACACACACACACACACACATACACACACACACACACACACACACACACACACACACACACACACACACACACACACACACACACACACACACACACACACACACACACACACACACACCCGGTGGCGGATTGGTAAGGCACTGGCCTCACAAGCAGTTGTTTCGATTAGCGGGCGGAGACAAGTTGGTTTGTCTCCTTTCACGTGTAGCCCCTGTTCACACACAGCGTAAAGGAGTTGTGATCTTGCATTCCCACACACACATGGTCTCACACACACACACACACACACACACACACACACACACACACACACACACACACACACACACACACACACACACACACACACACACACACACACACACACACACACTCACATATTCTAATAAATTTTGTATGCCAATTAAAGGCAGTTGTTTTAGCGGGTCACTACGAGCATAGCTCTTCCCGTAAAATGCACACACACACACACACACACACACACACACACACACACACACACACACACACACACACACACACACACACACACACACACACACACACACACACACACACACACACACACACACACACACACACACACACACACACACACACACACACACACACACACACACACACACACACACACACACACATACGCACGGACGGACGCACACATTTTACATATTGTGTACTGGTGACTGCCTACTCTGTCTGGCTATCCCAGCACACAGGGTCAATGTGACGGCGGCGGCCGCAGCAAAGTAAATTTGAGTCTAAGTTGACAGCATGAACAAGTTAATTTGAGAGCCTTTTCGTGAACTCGGAGCTGCCTTACACTGCGCCATCGCTCACCAACTGTTATGAATTTGAATATCGGGAAGGAGACTTGGTTGTCAATATTCTAGACTTGGCGAAGAACATCTCAACAATGCTTGTAATATTCGTGTAGGTATAACTTCTTAGAATTCGTATTCATCTTCTCGGTATATGACGCAAAGTAATTCGGGATTTGTAAATTCGAAAAAAGAAATTTGTAACCGAAGTCGTCTCCACACAAACGGGGGACGGCGACGCGACATGACGTCATGGCTTGGAAATGTAAACAAAACAATGAATGGCGAAGACTTGAGTTTGTAGTCCTTTATTCACAAGCACCTCTCTGAGGAACTTTGAATTTGTCCCAAGAAGTTTGTAGGGGCAGATTTTGTAGACTTTTTTCTGTTTTACAGGAAAACTTACTGGCTTATCATCAAAAAATGCGTGTTTGAATTGATTCCTGAAATCGTTAGTCAACTTTTTTAATGTTTACATTTGGCTAAACCAACAAATAGAGATGAAGCGTACATCCGTACTCAAAAATCTTTGGGTTGTCGCCACGGAAATTAAATATTTGTTATATGAAATATATATTTTTCTATACTAAGGTATTTTCTTGTATAGGAATGCTGTATATACTAAATTCTAAAAAAAAAAATTACTTTGTCTAATGAAACTTTTGAGAACAATTGTACTTAAAAGATTTCATCTGAAAAGATGAATTGTAATAAATCTGGATCCCCCGTTTGAGCGTCTACACACACACACACACACACACACACACACACACACACACACACACACACACACACACACACACACACACACACACACACACACACACACACACACACACACACACACACACACACACACACACACACACACACACACACACACACACACACACACACACACACACACACACACACACACACACACTTCCCTCCCGGCCCTCCAACCACCATGGAAGGGGAGAGACTGAAGGAGGGTAGGGGGAGAGGAGGGGGGGTGTAAGAAGCTGGATAGTCTAGGGGAGGAGGGGGAGGAGGAGGAGGAGAATAATTAGTGAGTAAATGTGAGGGAAAGTGAAGTGAGGGTGAGAACAATAGCTTTAACAGAGGGGAAAGGGTGAGGGGAAAGGGGGGCGAGGCACCGGTAATGACTGAGTGTAGAGAAATGGGTGTAGTTGGGGTCGGGGGGGCGGAGATTAAATGAGAGGGAGACGAGGCAAAGATGGTCTCAATGAGAAAATGTGGGAGAAAGAGGGGAAGGGGAGGGGAGGGGAGGAAATGAGGGGAAGGAAGTGAGGGGAAGCGTCGCTGATGTTCCTGCTCGGTTGACTTTGCCTGTTGGGCAAACACTTAGGCGGCTCCCTCTTCTCATCCTCCCACCCCCCCATCCCCCATCCCCCCAGTCTCCATCCCCCAATCTGCCATCCATCCCCCAATCTCCCATCCATCCCCCAACCTGCCATACATCCCCCAACCTGCCATCCATTCCCCCAACCTCCCATCCCTCCATCCCCCAACCTTCATCCCCAAGTTTCCATCCCCCAACCTGCCATCCATCCCCCTAACCTCCCATCCCTCCATCCTCCAACCTCCTCCCCATCCCTCCATCCCCCAACCTCCATCCCCCAGTTTCCATCCCCCAACCTGCCATCCATCCCCCCAACCTGCCATCCCTCCATCCCCCACCCTCCCATCCCTCCATCCCCCAGTTTCCATCCCCCCAACCTCCCATCCCTCCATTCCCCAACCTCCACCCCATCCCTCCATCCCCCAACCTCCACCCATCCCTCCATCCCCCAACCTCCCATCCTCCCAGCTTCCATCCCCCCCAACCTCCCATCCCTCCATCCCCCCAACCTTTACCCCCATCCCCAACCCCCAATCTCTCATCCCATAGCCTCCCATCCCTCTATCCCCCCCGGCCTCCACCCCCATCCCCCAGCCTCTTCCGCCTCCCCCAGGCTCCACCCCTCAACCTCCCAGCCCCTATCCCCCATACCTCTTCCCTGTCCTCCCCCTCTTCTTTCCCATACCCTCTTCCCCCCACTTTTCTAGCCCCCCCCTCTCCCTTACTGAAATGACACGCATCTCTTTGTGAGTAATCAGCGCTTCTGTCCTTCTTAGGGGTGAAAGAATGCATGCATGCTGGTGCTGGTCGACTCGGATCCGGAGGGGTGTCCTGGGTGAGGCGGTGCGGGGAGGAAGGTTAGTTGTGGTCAGGGGTGGGGCGGCACTGGGTTAACTATTAGTTTAAGTTTGAAGGTCAAAGGCAGGTTTAACTCGGTTAGGTTAGGTTGGGCGCTGCAGAGGAAGAGAGTAAAAGAGAGAAAACTGTACAGGGGAAGAGAGCACGAGATGGGATAGTGAAAAAGAAGAGCGAGCAAGGGAGGGGAGGTTGTGAAAGAGACAAGAGAGAGAAAGAGGGAGAGAGAAAGAGGGAGAGAGAAAGAGGGAGAGAGAAAGAGGGAGAGAGAGAGAGAGAGAGAGAGAGAGAGAGAGAGAGAGAGAGAGAGAGAGAGAGAGAGAGAGAGAGAGAGAGAGAGAGAGAGAGAGAGAGAGAGAGAGAGAGAGAGAGAGAGAGAGAGAGAGAGAGAGAGAGAGAGAGAGAGAGAGAGAGAGAGAGGTGACATGGTGCAAGTAATGTTAATAAAAGAGGAGATGGTAGTGAGAAGAGAGAAAGAAGAGGTGGTGCAAGGGAAGAGAGAGTAAGAGAGAGGAGATAGCACTATGAAAGAGAGAGTAAGAGAGGAGATAGTACAAGGAAAGAAAGGAAAAGGGAAGAGAGATGACATGAGATAGTGTAAAGAGAGAGCTGGAAAGGTGCAATGGAAGAGAGCGAGAGATATTAAGTTGCACAAGGAAAGAGAAAAAGAGATGGAGAAGAGAGAGGTGAGACAAAGTAAAAGGAGAGAGAGTAAAAGAGATGGAAGAGAGATGAAAGAGAAAGAGAGATGCAAGGGAAGAGAGAGAGAGTAAGAGAGATGAGATGGCGGACTCTTGATTGGCTTTTGTAAGTCGTCCATCCACCACAGGATTAATACCGTCTCGTCGTTTCAAGTAAGTACCAAAGCAGCGGGGTCCAAGTACGAGTAGCTGCACCCGCTGGCTTAGACATCAGCTGAGAGAGAGAGAGAGAGAGAGAGAGAGAGAGAGAGAGAGAGAGAGAGAGAGAGAGAGAGAGAGAGAGAGAGAGAGAGAGAGAGAGAGAGAGAGAGAGAGAGAGAGAGAGAGAGAGAGAGAGAGAGAGAGAGAGAGAGAGAGTTATTAATGCGGTTGTTCAAAATTTATTAATAGAGTATCATGATAGCACATAAATATCGTATGTATGTTTTTTTAGGAGTACTCATTAACCAACGACAGATGTTTTTGGACGAAGGCGCATTGTACAGGCGGCCGCGCCACAGACAAATCTTCCTACAGAAGACTCAACAATTACTTCAGAGGATATAGACATGGCAGAAGAACCACAGAAAAAGAAAAGGAAGCCAAAATGGTCACAAGAGGAAACACTCCTCTTGGTCAACGTGATTATGGAGAAAAGAATAATTACACTGGGCTGCATCAAAAATGCAACATAAATGACAGTATCATTTTCTAGACCAATTTTTCGTGCTGTTTACGGTGGTAGTAGTCATTTTGCTCCAAAAATTCTAGTTTATGTGTTACAGCATATGTCCTAGTGTAGTGTTTTGTTAATCCGCGCCAGATTTGTGGCGCCTTACGTTAATTAGTCGAGTGTTGTAGGTGTTAGTTTTAATCTATTAATTGTGATTATTAATTTGATTGATATATATGTTTGATACTATACATATGTTTAATACTATATGTTTAATACTAGTTTAATACTAGTATGTTTATATACTTATTTTGTTGCAGATTCATTGACGGATTGCTGCAGATTCATTAATTGAAGGATGCCACGGAATTGCAAGAACCACCCCGACTCCTTTTGCTACATATGCGGCAAGTACACACCATCAAAACAGAAGCGCACCATCACTTCTTCAGTAAAACATCGCTATCGTGCCTACTTTGGCATCAGAATTGGAGATCAGGATAAACCATGGGCTCCTCACATTGCCTGTGTGAACTGTTTTTCTGGTTTATGCCATTGGAGTAAAGGAAACCGTAAGTCAATGCCATTTGGTATACCAATGGTGTGGCGGGAACCTACAAATCACCTTGAAGACTGCTATTTTTGTATGGTGAAACCGCTGGGAAGAAATGCTAAAAGCTCGAAACACATTAAATACCCAAACATTCCATCAGCTATGCAACCTGTACCACACAGTGATGATGTTCCTGTGCCAATACCTCCTGAGAATGTACACCGTGCTAGTTCAAGTGACTCTTCATGTAGTGACGGTGAAAATCCGGATGTGTATCAAGAGATCAAGTTGACTGGGACCTCTGGGAAAAGCCCTCAGTTGTTCGAACAGAGTGAGCTAGATGGCCTTGTAAGAGATCTTGGGCTGTCAAAAGAATCTGCACAATTGTTAGGTTCAAGGTTAGCAGAGAATTTTTTTTTTTTTGGCAAGTAATACACACTTTCCATGGTATAGGCATCGAGAGCAGGAATTCGTGCAGTACTTTACTAAGTCAGATGACATGGTGTATTGCCACGATGTTTCAGCTCTTGTAGAACACATGGGCAAAGAATACCATCCTGAAGAATGGAGGCTCTTTATCGACTCCTCCACCAGGAGTCTGAAAGCTGTGCTACTTTTTAATGGTAAACAAGTAGCATCATTGCCCATTGCTCATTCTGTTACCTTAAAAGAAACCTATGCTACCATGTCACTTCTTCTTAACAACATACAATATCAGGATCACAACTAGCTTCTCTGTGGTGACCTAAAGGTCCTGACTATTTTGTTAGGGATGCAGGGAGGCCACACAAAACACCCATGCTTTTTATACTTGTGGGACAGCCGTGCAGATTCCGTACACTACCGACAACGGGAATGGCCACAACGGACGGAATTTGTACTTGGCCGCCATAACGTCAAAACACTACCACTTGTACCAGCAGAGAAAGTGCTTCTACCTCTCCTTCACATAAAGCTGGGATTGATTAAAATTTTTGTGAAATCACTTCCGAAAGATGTCCCATAAATTCCCTCTTGTTAGTGATGCTAAACTGCATGCTGGAATATTTGTAGGACCAGAGATTTGTGAGCTTATGTCAGATTCCGGATTTAGTGAAGCATTAACACCTCGTGAAAGAAGTGCTTGGGAAAGTTTTAAGTTAGTTGTGGCAGGGTTCTTGGGGAACAGAAAATCTGATGACTACAAGGAACGGGTTGAGAACATGCTTCAAGCATATGAGGCGGCTGGCGCACGCATGAGCATCAAAATACATTTCCTACATAGCCACCTTGACTACTTTCCTGCTAACGTGGGTGAGTACAGTGAGGAACAGGGGGAGAGGTTCCATCAAGATATATCCGAAATGGAGCGCCGCTATCAAGACAATTGGAGTGTGACCATGATGGCTGATTACTGCTGGTCTCTTCGAAGAAGCTGGACAACATCTGCTGATAAACCGGCACACAAGGGAATGTCGCGAAAGCGTGCTTTTCAAGGAGAATAGCTGCCTCCAGCTTTCAAATAAAACTGTGTTTTTTGTAATCAGATATCTACATGCCTGCATGTATGTTATGCCCATTTATCATGTTTTTGTTTGTTTTCAATAATATGAAATGTACCGTCAACCTCGAATGTCCTTTACTTACCCTTATATATTCACAGGTCTTTTATAGACCTGGCTTAGACGCATTTCTGCACAATGAATCTTATAAATATAGTGTCAGTTACTACAAAAAAATGAGGACCTCCCTGAAAAATGGGTATGCTTTATGGGTTTAGCACGCGAAACTGTAATGAAAAACGTTAATGACGTCTCTGTTGCAAGAATTTTTTTTTTCTGATGCAACCCAGTGTTATAAATGGGCGATTCAAACCAAGTTTAAGCCACAATGACAACAGGGAGGCATGGCAAAGCATAACTGATGCCATTAATGGAACAAATCCACTGACTAAGCGGACTATAGAAGAAGTCGAAACCAAATGGTTTTCTGTCCTCTCAAAACATCAAGTATCCTGTACTTAGCATCGAATACGACTTGCACGTTGATGCTATGGTATCGTTTTCTATTTACATATAAATGTTCATCGACACTGGGAGCCACAATTCTAATGTGTGTGCCATCTATGGTACCCACAACACCGGGAAACCTATAGTCTTCCATGAACTCTGCTTGTTTCACTTGCACTTCTTGGCGAGTCAATGAGAGTTTTACAAATTGAGTTACAATATCTGGTTCTGACAATATCTGAGTAACGACACGGCTGATTGTTGCTTGCGAGGTCCCAAAGTCGTCACTGCTGCACTGCTGCATTTTACCTGTGGCTAAATATCTTAGGGTAATTGCCACCTTCGTCTCAGGACTCAGTGGTCGATTCCGTTCTCTTTTGGATTGATGTTTGTCCCTCACTAAATCAGCCACTGTTATTATACCAGTACGGTTCAACCCCGAAGCGTTTGGTGAGTTCGTCGTCATTGTACTCGTTAAATATGTCCCGTCGTTGTCGATATACTCGCTGTCGTCTTTGTAGTTGTTGTTGTTGCTCCGCCATCTTCTCTCCTGACAGGAATTTGCTAAGAGCTTAATAGTCCTCCACAGCACTTTTACCTTAACAGTACTTTTAAGGCCCTAACAAGTTTTCTGTATCCACTGTTAGTGCTTAACAGTTAAATGTTAGCCTTAACAGGAATTTGTTACCCTTAACAGCTATTTGTTAGAGCTAACAAGTTTTGTGTATACGGGCCCTGGTCTTTAACTTTGCTCTGGGACTACCGCCTCCTCCTCCTCCTCCTCCTCCTCCTCCTTATCCTCCTCCTCCTCCTCCTCCTCCTCCTTATCCTCCTCCTCCTCTTCCTCCCCCTCCTCCTCCTTATCCTCCTCCTCCTTATCCTCCTCCTCCTTATCCTCCTCCTCCTCCTCCTTATCCTCCTCCTCCTCCTCCTTATCCTCCTCCTCCTCCTCCTCCTTATCCTCCTCCTCCTCCTCCTTATCCTCCTCCTCCTCCTTATCCTCCTCCTCCTCCTTATCCTCCTCCTCCTCCTCCTCCTTATCCTCCTCCTCCTCCTTATCCTCCTCCTCCTCCTTATCCTCCTCTTCCTCCTTATCCTCCTCCTCCTCCTTATCCTCCTTCTCCTTATCCTCCTTCTCCTTATCCTCCTCCCACTCCTCTTCCTCCTCTCCCTTCTTCTCTTCCTCCTCTTTTTCGTCCTCCTCTTCCTCCTCCCACTCCTCTTCCTCCACTCTCTTCCTCTCCTCTTCCTCCTCTTTCTCCTACTCCTCTTCCTCCTCTTTCTCCCACCCCTTCCTCCTCTTCCTCCTCTTTCTCCCACCCCTTCCTCCTCTTCCTCCTCCCACTCATCTTTCTCCTTTTCCTCCTTCCACTCCTCTTCCTCCTCCCACTCCTCTTCCTCCTCTTCCTCCTCCTCACCCTCATCTTCATTCTCCTTTTCCACCTTCTTGCACTTCCTCCTCTTCTTCTTCCTCTTCTTCCTCTTCCTCCTCTTTGTCCTTTCTCCTCTTCCTTCTCTTCTTCCTCTTCTTCCTCTCCCTTCTCTTCTTTCTCTTCTCTTTCTTCTCTTTTTCTTCTCCCTCCTCGTCCTCCTTTTCCATCTCTTCTTCTTCTCTTCCTCTTCTTCCTCTTCACCTTTTCTTCATCTTTCCCCTCTTCCCTTCCCCCATCCCCCTTCCCCCTCTCCTCTTCCCCCTCTCCCCTTACCCCTCTCCCCTTCCCCCTCTCCCCTTCCCCCTCTCCCCTTCCCCCTCTCCCCTTCCCCCTCTCCCCTTCCCCCTCTCCCCTTCCCCCTCTCCCCTTCCCCCTCTCCCCGTCCCCTCTCTTCTCCATACCCCTCTCCACTCTTACCCCTCTCTCCCCTTTACCCCTCTCTCCCCTCCCCCTTACCCCCCTCTCCCCCCCTCTCGACTCCCCCTCCCCCTCCCCCTCCCCCTCTCTGGACTCCGCTGACGACGCGGAATTCTTGAAAGGTTCCCACGGTCCGTGCCCATCGCTGCTGCTGCTGCTGCTGCTGCGGGACACTCTATCCCACTCCACTCCATCAAACTCCACTCCCTCCCACTCCACTCCATCCCACCCACTCCTTCCATCCCACTCCACTCCCTCCCACTCCACTCCATCCCACCCATTCCCTCCATCCCACTCCCTCCCATCCCACTCCCTCCATCCCACTTCCTCCACTCCACTCCATCCCACTCCATTCTCCCTCCATCCTACTCCACTCCTTTACCCTTCCCTCCATTCCCCTCCATCCCTCTCCCCTCTCCTCTCCTCCCCTTCTATCCCTTTCTCCATTCCCCTCTCCTTTACCCTCTCCTTATCAATCACTCTCCTCTCCCCTCTCCTCACCCCTCTCCTTTTCCCTCTCCTATCCTCTCTCCTTTCCTCTCTCCTCGCACCTCTTCTTTCTCCTCTTCTTTCCTCTATCCCCTTCATTCCCCCTCCTCTCCTCATCTCTCCCGCCATCTCCCCCTCTACCCCCTCCCCCCCTGATATCTCCCCTTCTCATCCCTCTCCGGTCTTCCCCTCTCTTCTCATCTCCCTTCGTCTCCACTTCTCTCCCCTCTCCTCATCTTTCTTCCCTCCCCTCCTCCCCTCCCCTCCCCTCCCCCCTCCCATTCTCCCTTTCTTTTCCTTCTCACTCCCCATTCTCCCCCCCTTCCACTGGCCCCCACCCTATGAGAAATCACTCACCCCTCGCCTTCCTTCCCCTCTTTCCCCTCATTCCGCCATTATGTTCCCCTCTTCCGTATAGAATACTGTACTGTCGTGTTTCACCGCCTCGTGCGTGTACATCAGGTGGGGAAAGGGATCCCCCTTCCCCCCTTCCCCCATCCCCTTCCTCTTCCCCTTCCCGATTCCCCTCCCCTTCCTCTATCCCACCCCCTTCCTCTTCCCCTTCCTCTTCCCCTCCCCTTCCTCTTTCCCACCCCTTTCCTCTTTCCCTCCCCCTTCCTCTTCCCCTCTCCCTTCCTCTTCCCCTCTTCCTTCCTCTTCCCCACCCCCTTCCTCTTCCCCTCCCCTTCCTCTTTCCCTCTCGCCTCCCCTCCCCCCTTCCCCTTCCTCTACACCTCACTCTTGCCCTCCCCATTACTTTTCCCCTCCCCCTTTCTCTTCCCTTCCCCCTTCCTCTTCCCCACCCCTTCCTCCTCCCCTCCCCTTCCTCTTCCCCTCTCGCCTCCCCTTCCCCCTTCCTATTCCCCACCCCCTTCCTCCTCCCCTCCTCTTCCTCTTCCCCTCTCGCCTCCCCTTCCCCCTTCCCCCTTCCTCCTTCCCTCCCCTCCTCTTTCCCTCCCCCTTCCTCTTCCCCTCCCCTTCCTCTTCCCCTCCCCTTCCTCTTCCCCTCCCCTTCCTCTTCCCCTCCCCCTTCCTCTTCCCCTCCCCCTCCCTCTTCCCCTCCCCCTCCCTCTCCCCCTCCTCTCCCTCCTTCCCCTCCCCTTCCCCTTCTCCCCCCTCCGACCCCTTCCCCTCCCCCTCTCGCCTCCCCTCTTCCCCTCCCCCTCCCTCTTCCCTCCCCTCCCTCTTCCCCTCCCCCTCCCTCTTCCCCTCCCCTCCCTCTTTCCCTCCCCCTCCCTCCTTCCCCTCCCCCTTCCCCTTCTCCCCCCTCCGACCCCTTCCCCTCCCCCGCAGTCGCGCTCATTACATATCCTCATTGTCATGTCACCAGTGTATCCTACTCCTCCCCTTCCCCCCCTCTTCGTCCTCCCCCACCTCTTCCTCCCCCTGTCGACCTATCCTTACTTGTCCTACCTACGCCATATTCTCACCTCTATCTGCCTCCCTCATCTGCCTTCCTTCCCCCCATCTGCCTTCCTTCCCCACATATGTCTTCTCCGCCCATCTTCATCCTCCCCCCCCTTTCTGCTTATCCTTACTTGTCTTTCCTCCATGTTCCCCTCCTCTATCTGCCTTCTCCACCCCTCTTCGTCCTTTACACCTTTTCCGTTTTTCCCCTCGTTCTTTTCCCTTTCTTTCTTCGTAATTTCCCCTCGTTCATTCCCCCCTTTCTCGTCCATTCCCTTTCTCCTTTACTCTCCTCGTCCTTTCCCCACTCCATCATTTCCCCTCGTTCTTTCCCCCTTTCTCGTTCATTCCCTTTCTCCTTTACCCTCCTCGTCCTTTCCCCTCTCCATCCTTTCCCCTCGTTCTTTTCCCTCCCTTGTCCTTTACCCTCGTTCTTTTCCCTCTTCGCCCTTTCCCCTCGCGCATCCTTTCCCCTCTTCATCCTTTCCCCTCTTCTCCCTTCACCTCCTCCCCTTTTACCCACTCGCCCCTTCCCCTCCCATCCCCTTTCCCCTCCCCCTGTATCGTCCAGTCGTCGTCGTCGTCGTCGTCTCCCCTCTCGCTTCCCACGCTTTGACACGATGTAGCACCCCCCCCCACACTTAGTCTGCTCCCCTCTCCACTTACTTCTGGGCCCCCCCTCCCTCCCTCCCCTTCCACTCCATAATTTTTTTCTGTAATTCCCCTTTGCTCCCCATTTCCTTTCCTCCTTTCCCCTCCCTCCCCTCCTCCCCTCCCCTCCCTCCCCTCCTCCCCTCCCCTCCCCTCGCCTCCCCATACCACTCCTCCCCTACCCCTCCCCTTATCATTTCCTCCCCTACCCTCTCCTCTCCTCCCTTCTCCTCTCCTCCCCTCATATCCTCCCCCTCCACCTCCTCTTCTCCCCTCCACCTCATCTTCACCCTCCACCTCCTCTTCTCCCTCCACCTCCTTCAATTCCAAACTCACCTCTCCCTCCTCTCAACTCCCTCACGCCACCTCCCTCCCTCCCCTCACCCCTTCTCATCTCTTTCTCTTCTCCCTCCTCCTCCCTCTCCCACTCCCCCTCCCTCTTTCCCTCCTCTTTTTTGCTTCCTCCTCATTCCCTTTCCATGTCAAGCAGAGGGGGTAGGCAACCTTTTGTGGATGAGCATGAACTTTCCTGTTTTCTTCACTACCGTGAGAAGACCCTGATGTGGATTCGAACGCAATCCTAAACGAGGAGGAGGAGGAGGATGGAGGAGTCATTTGTCTTCAATAATAACTGAGATACTGTTCAGACAAGTCCATCATTACGAATATTAACTTATTCCCAATGAAAAGAGGGGAGGAAGAGAGAGAAGAGAGAGAGAGGAGAGGAGGGAAAAGAGAGAGAAGAGAGAGTAGAGAGAAGAAGAAGAAGAAGAAAGGAAAGAGAGAGAGAGAGAGAAAGAAATCTAACATACCAAGCAAGTATCGTGAGTGCCTGGATATGCTGTTAACAGCGTCTTATTTTCCTAGCACAACTTCCGAAGGTCCTTACACATAAGAACATAAGAATGAAGAGGAGACTGGATAAAACCATTAGGCCTGCACATAGCAGCTCCATTATCCATCACCCACCTGTCATCCTCTATCCATAAATAGTTTGTCTATAATCCGTTTTTCATAAAAAAAACAACTGATAGATTTCAGCGCTCACTAGCTACGTTTACTACGTGGTTACTATACAGTCTATTTCCCATTCGTAAGCGACCACCCTATTAGTAAACCAATTCTTGCCTATTTCCCCTTCTTAAATCTAAAATTTGTCCCAGCTTCAAAAAAAAATCCATACTGCGAAGTCCTGCCCTGTTGTTTTAATTATGAATGACCTATGGTTTTGCATCACCCTTGTTAAAAGCATAAAAGCCCTTTGATCCCACTTAACACCTCTATTAGATGCACCCCCGCACACATTGCGTCTTTCCAAAGAGTGTAAGTTAAGGTGCCTAAGGTCCTCTCCTCGTAAGGCAAATTTACTGAGTCCCTTTATCGTTTTGGTCATATCTTCTCTGTACTACTACTAGCACTAGTGTGATCGAATTAAAAACAGGATTGTGATTGACTAAAAACGCTTGTGATCGACCATCGATCGCGATCGTATTCGAACTAGTTGCTTACCCTCCCCTCCTGTTCTGTTTCCCTCGTTTTCCGGTTTCTCTCTCATTCTCAACCGCTTCCATTTTCTTTTCTTTTTTTTCTTTTTTTTGCTTCCATTTTCCTCTTCGGTTTCATTTTTGTCTTTTACTTATGTTATCATATTTCTTTTCATTTTGCCTCTTCTGCTTCCTTGTTCTTTTTCTATGATTCTTTCCACGTTTATTCAGCTTCATTAAGTTTTTTCTTTATTTTCTCTCTTTGCAATGGATTTGCCTACATCCCCACTCCACTTCATCTTCCACTCCACTCCACTGCACGCTAACTAAGGCTGATAAAAAGCAACACCTTGGTTTATTATGGATGAAAGTGATTTTGATAACAAAAGTAATTGATCAATTACAAGAGAATAAACACTTATTCTGAACTTAACAAAGATCCTAGTGACTCAGTTGACAAGATTTTTCATAAAGAATGGAAAAGCTTTACTTAAAAAAGGCGCAGAGAGAAGATTTGATTAAACATTTCTCTAGCACCAAATCCTTCAACACCTTATTTGTTATGGCTTTATTAAAACTCACAAACCAATTCATCCTATTAGCCCATCATCAGTTCTGTAGGCTCTGTAAGCTATAAGCTTATCTAAGTGGCTTGTATACAAGCTTTCTCCATTTGTAGGCACTATTTCTAACATCATTTATTCAAAATAAGTGAAAACACATTGAGTTCAAAGGATTAAATCGCTTAACATTGGTTTATCCTTTCAAATTAGTTATTTTGATGTCACACTGGGCTTTTTACCATTTGTCCCAATTAAAGGATGTTTTATACCTTGTCTGTTCTCCCAAATAATTTCCAAGGTAACAGTATTGAATAGGGTATCCCTTGTAAAAAATTATCAAATCAATAAGTTCTGTGTTGTAAATAATTCTTCTTTTGTCTTCGAGGGAAAATATTACAACACACAGACCTTTTCCGGGAGTGATATGGAAAATCCCTTTCTTTCAACCATCAACCATGTTTAGCTAACATCTACCATAGAATATTTTGAAAAATAGATTTATTACCAAACTATTAAAAGATGAAAAAGTAGTCCATTGTGTTGCAGATAGTTTTAGTTAGGAACACGTTGTTGTGTTTCTTCTGGCCCTAATAACCATTCCATTGATGATATTCCTTGTTAATTAATTCAATCTAAATTCATTCACCCTGGTACCCTCCATTAACTTCACTCTTGTGGAGATAGAAAATAACAACAGATTACCCTTTTTTAGATGTTGAAATTATTAGAGAATAAATGGTACTCTCTTGAATACTAAAGTCTATAGGAAAAAAAAAACTCTTAACCAATATTCTTTCCTATTGTTAATTTTGTAATTCCAACACCACATCAATGTAAAAAGATCGATTTTTTATTTTTTCCCATGTACTATGCGAAGCTTACAGGATTTCCGTGTCCGAGCCTTAAAATTTATTGATAATGAATTTTAGAGCTATCCGGAATATTGGGAAAAGTTAAGATATTATTCTATTCATATTCTTAATCGCAATGTCACAAAACACAACATCGACCGCCAAGAAACCCGCTTTTCATCAACTTAATTTGCTATTCCAATAAAACAAGGAAACCTATAAGCAACAAAATGAAACTTTGAACGTGTTCCTTTCCTTTTTATGAACAATTTTCTTAGAATTGTTAAGCCTTACTCAATAAAATTGGATATAAAAGTAGCTTTAAATAAATAAATATGACCACACCATTAAGAAATATCTTTTATCATAACAATAGCCACTCCTAACAACAACGTGTGATCTATAAAATTCCTTTTGCCTATATTGTAATCAATTCTATACTCGGACATTTCTGGGAAAAAACTTGGAAACAAGTGATTTCCCAACATAAATGATAGTGGTGAGTATCTGCCCATGAAAACAATGCTTATTGCAACATATAGCATTATAACAATCACCATATTGATTGGTCTAAGACAATGCAACAATTTTTTAGCTAAAGGAAATAAGCCTTGCAAGAAAGAAAATGATAATGGAATCCCTGCTGTAATATTCAGGCTACGTTGACAAAAATATAAAACTTAACTATGGTCATTGTTAAATGTGGATAAATTGATAACCCAAATGATTCACACCGAGATATTGGTCCGCCAGATTGACCCTTATGTGTTGGTCACCGATAGGGGTAAGAGTTCATCCCCCCACCTCACATTGTATTGGGCCTCTGCTCCTTCCTCCCCCCCCCTTCCCCCCTATCGGTTGCAAGTAGATACACTTACACACACAATCGCGCGCACCATACACACA